>NC_073627.1:99124193-99427223 GCF_029407905.1 Bubalus kerabau | reverse complement strand
AACTGAAGCAATTTGGCATGCATACGTTAACCACTGTTCCAGGTGTTGGGGTACAATGAAGAATAAATGTATAGTCCTTACTGTTAAGAGTGTCACATAGTTGCAGATATGCAGAACACGGAATTAAGATAGAAATTTACATGGAGTGGCATTAACTTTATGGAGAGGGAGATCTGTGATGATTACATCAATTCTGGACTCTTTGGCCTTGCTTTCAAGATTGAGATTATTTGTTATGCCCTACTTACCAAAATTTCTCCAGTCATTGCCTAAATACAAATTCTGTTCCTCTTTGAAAAATACTTTAATTTGACCTCCAAACTCAAAGTTCTAGGTCACCTCTTTATCTTTGTTCATTTCTCCTACCTAAAATGGGTTTCAGCAGCTCAGGTTCGCCTGTCCACATCCTTCCACTAGCTTTCAAAAGATAAGTACCAAAGCCAACATTCTGTTTCAATCACACAATTTTACAGACAATCAAAGTCCACACAGTTAGTGGTGTGGACTACTCTCATCTCTAAATCCCTTCTACACAAACTGATTGCATCTTCCTCTTGGAATTTATCTCTATTTGTTATTGAATTCAGTATGAAAATATAATCTTTAAAATTAGCTCTGTTACTCATAAAGGACTTATTCCACTCTAAGTAGCACAATTAAACAGGCCTTTATTCCTACTATTTACATTATAGAGAAGTAGAAACTGATGGATGATTTAGGCTATCAATAAACAATTATTTTCAAGATTCCCATCATTTGCCTCAGAAAACGTTTTATGTTGTGAAGATATATTGGTGAAGAAGGCAAAAGGGTTGTTGTCTTCATGAATCTGATGCTATAAAAATATAGATATATTTAAATAGATAAATATCAAAATAATAAACCTACATTTACAGACTTTGTAATAATGGAAATAATATGTTAAGGAAAGAATATGGTAGAAAGTGCTTGGGAGTATGTAGCCTGTGTAGAGTAGTCTGAAAATGCTCTTGCTAGTGGAATATGGAACACTACTAGCCCTTGGTTTTTTTGGCTGTTTATACACATAGAAATTGAAAATTAGGATCAGGATTTTTTATTGAATAATGTTTTATGAAGGTTACATTCAATCTTCTTAAAGTAGGTTTTCAGCTTAGTACCCCTTATCAAAAATAAAGTTCTAATACTGTGCTGGAAGTTTTCAAGAGCAAATCGATTCTTGAACTAAATTGTTAGTGGTAGTGGGATTTATTTCAATCCTTGAAAAATTGTGAAAAGTCAACTCACTGATTTATTACAGGGAAAATTACAATGAATCTGTTCACTATAGTTCTAGCCCTAATGTCTTTAGGTGACCTAGAATTGAAAGAACCCATGCTCTGAGTAATTTTACTTTTCAGATTTAATTAAATTAGATTATTCCCTGAAGTTCTCCCTTCTTTTATTAGGGACAGCCCCTGAGGTAAGGTAGAAATCTACCAATTGTGAGGGTAGTTTAATTAACGTAAAAATTATAATAATATCCAGTATTTATTGAGTATTTAATATATACCAGATATTTTGCTAAGTATTCTACATGCTTTTTTCTCATTTAATTTTTTCAAACTCTGGGAGAATGGTATTATGATTATCCTTATTTATAATATTACTAAACAGAGGTCAAGAATATGAAAGCAATTTGCCTCTGGTCACACAATTAGTAAAAGGCAGAAATAGGATTTGAATGCAGGAGGCTTAATTCCTGAATTTATACATAACCATTATTTTGTCAAAACAAAACAAATGATACCAAAACATCAAATACACTTATTTTGGAAATCTGAATTATGTGTTTTCAATCTCCAATAATCAAACTAGACAGATAATACAAAGACATCACATCAACCCATGCTGTGTTGTAACAACAGAAGACCTATTTAATATGTAGAATCAAGAGACTCAGAGCATTAAATAATAGATTATGTGATTTCTGAATGATGTGCACACACTGAATATAAATTGGTGATGTAAATATCATTTTATAAATAAAGAGCATAGTACAAATATTTTAATTCCATTTCTTCAAAGAACTCCCTCTTTGAAATCAGAACCTTAATCCTTCATCTGAGTCTTTCTATATATTGTAGAGACATAAAATAATAATTTCCCAAATATCATTAAAAATGATAGTTAACTTTAGAGATCACCATGTATGTTTTCTGTATGCATGATTTTCGGAAACCCTTAATAAAAAAGATGCTTTACAATGAACTTGCTGTTGTGGACAAGGAGATTTTCAGCCTTCACATTATTATGTATGCACTGCCCCCCTTAGACAATTATGTGCTAATTATTCCAGAATCTTAAAAAAAATATTTATACATACACACACACACATATAAGTTTACTTGAGAGGGTTTCCCTGATAGCTTAGTTGGTAGAGAACCTGCCTGCATTGTGGGAGACCCCAGTTCGATTCCTGGGTCAGGAAGATCCACTGGCGAAGGTATAGGATACCCACTCCAGTATTCTGGCCTGGAGAATTCCATGGACGTATAATCCATGGGGTCTCAAAGAGTCGGACACGACTGAGCAACTTTCACTTTCATGTTTAACTGTCAGATAACATTCCAATTAAAAAAAGGTAATCAGAAAATAAAATCCAAACGCGTTATTTTTCACTTTGAATAGTAATCCAGTAGATTCGGGACTCTCGTAAATCATTTTTACCTTCTTGAGGTCTAATACTTCAGTTTTTCCTTTATTTCATTTCTAATGTCTCAGTATATCATGTTTGTGTTTGTGTGATATGTGAATTATCTCACCCTTCCTCTTTTTCTTGCATGTTTTAGCAAGAGGGCTCTGACTGACAAGGAAGAACATTATCCTTAATGCTACCTAGATTCTACAGGTCTGTCCAATATTGACAGATATCTGATTCTTAAAAGAAATGTTTAAATTAAAATGTTGGTCACTAATTTGAAATTAGAAATCTGTACTAAACAAAATATGCGCACATCCTATCTTTTGTGGCTATGGAGTATAATTGGATTGGCTGATTTAATTTATGAAGTTTGCTAATGGAATGACCATGACAAGTTACTTTTTGTTATCTGAATCTCTAATTTTCTCACTTTTAAAAGAGATAATACTATATCACTGGTAGTTTTGAGTATTAAAAGATGGAATGTAGATGAAAATTCCCAGAATATTTCCAGACTCATAGAAAGATTTAACTATTATAAATTATAATTAATTCCCTTTTATGTTTTTTCCTCTTCTTTTCACACTTTATTTTGACTAAACATGTGTTACTTACTTCTCTACTCCATGAATCCTCCCCACCTCCCTTTTTTCCTCAAATTTTTCCATCTTTAGTTATCATTACAGTTTTATGATGGATTGTCATTAAACACATCCCCACTTTTTAAAAAAATAATGTAATTTTGTCCTTTTGCTTTGCTGAAATTTTCATTCTAATGTTGAGAATGAATGGAGAAAATATTAGTTGAACTTCTGAACAGACAAGCAGCTACATGTGATCTGTAACAACTTGCTGAAAAATGGATCTTCTTAACTTTCATTTAAAGAAAAGAGCCAAATATATTACATGAATTATTAATGTGTGCTTGTGTGTGTGCATGTTAAGTTGCTTTGGTTTTGTTTAGCTCTTTGCAACCCTATGGACTGTAGCCCATCGGGTTCCTCTGTCCTTGGGATTCTCCAGGCAAGAATACTGGAATAGGTTGCTTTTCCCTCCTCCAGGGGATCTTCCTGACTCAGGGATTAAACCTGCATTTCCTGCATTGGCAGGTGGGTTCTTTACTATTAAGGCCACCTGCAAAGCCTAATGTGTGGTTAGTTGTGTCCAATCTTTGTGACTTTATGGACTGTAGTCTGTTAGGCTCCTCTGTCAATAGGATTCTCCAGGTAAGAATACTGGAGTGGGTTGCAATTTCCTACTCCAGGTAATCTTCTTGACCCAGGGATCAGATCCACGTCTCCTGCATCACAGGCAGGTTCTTTACCCACTGAGTCTTCAGGGAAATACTGATAATCGTAAGTGTTTGGATGATCCCTTTGAAAACTTGACCTGACAATCCTTTAATGAAATGAATTTGAGGATATATATTCAATAGTCACAGATACAGTTCCTAATTTCCCTTCTTTGACCTATTTGCAATTTTGTTGAATCTTTTTATCATTCCCAACATTAATTCCCACTATCTGCTGCTGCTGCTGCTAAGTCGCTTCAGTCGTGTCCGACTCTGTGTGACCCCATAGACGGCAGCCCACCAGGCTCCCCCGTCCCTGGGATTCTCCAGGCAAGAGTACTGGAGTGGGGTGCCATTTGTCTAATTTCTGTCAAATCTCTACAGATGCATAGTTGTCTTTGCAGTTACACACTCTGTCTTTTTGGTCTTTTAAATCTGACTTGATATTTCCATGAACTATAAACTTAAGTATCTATGTTTGCCATGGCCTGGGAGTTCTTCAATATTTTACTGTACTTTGTTCTCCTCATATTAGGTACAGTCTTGCTATCAATAGGGTGTGGAAAGGGATTGCCTGTCATCAAGCCATCAGCCTCTGCATCCCTCCCCACCTGTCTCAGTGCACTCTGGTTACTAGCCCTACATAGTTAAGATGCGTATCTAAAGAATAATTTCAGTGATTTCAGATTCCTGTATCTTTCCATACATAGAAAAGTGCAAAAATCATTAACTTGATATGTCTATTTTTGTGATTAGCAGTAATCTTTTGATGTTCAACTGCATGCCTTTTAATTTTTTCCCCAGCAAAAATAAAACTCTTATATATCCTGGCTCCTCCCTTACCTCTTTGGATCAGTTCCTCAGAACTGTCTGGGAGGCTGTCTCTTGGCCTATAGTCTTCAGTAAGGCCTCCAAATAAAAATTAGCTTGCAACTCTCATATTGTGTGATTTTCTTCAGTGGGCAGAAAAGTGAAAGATAATGCATATTCTAAGGAAAATTTTGAAAATTAACAAATAAATTCACTATCTTCAATAATTATTTACATAATTGAGTACTAAAACATATGCTTAATTTATATTTTCATGAAAAAAAGATTTTATGGATTTCATGAAAGAAATGAACAAAAATGTGGTTGTGAAAATGTTTAACTGAAATGTCTTGCACAAAAATGAATATACTTTTAAAACCCCATATACTTGGAAAAATATGCTCCTCTAGGTATCCAATTAAGATCTCCACATAATGCTATCCTAAAAGTGTCACTAAGAATAAAAAAGACATATGTTTAATTTCCTTTGTTTGTTTTTGTATGCAAAGTTCCATTTTTTTATTCATATATTCATTTTACTTTTTCTTTTTTTTTCTCCTTTTATTTATTTATTTATTTTTAATTTTATTTTATTTTTAAACTTTACATAATTGTATTAGTTTTGACAAATATCAAAATGAATCCGCCACAGGTATACATGTGTTCCCCATCCTGAACCCTCCTCCTTCCTCCCCCCCCATTCCATCCCTCTGGGTCGTCCCAGTGCACCAGCCCCAAGCATCCAGTATCGTGCATCGAACCTGGACTGGCAACTTGTTTCATACATGATATTTTACATGTTTCAGTGCCATTCTCCCAAATCTTCCCACCCTCTCCCTCTCTCACAGAGTCCATAAGACTGTTCTATACATCAGTGTCTCTTTTGCTGTCTCGTACACAAGGTTATTGTTACCATCTTTCTAAATTCCATATATATGCGTTAGTATACTGTATTGGTGTTTTTCTTTCTGGCTTACTTCACTCTGTATAATAGGCTCCAGTTTCATCCACCTCATTAGAACTGATTCAAATGTATTCTTTTTAATGGCTGAGTAATACTCCATTGTGTATATGTACCACAACTTTCTTATCCATTCAACCTTAAACGTAAATGGGTTGAATGCCCCAACCAAAAGACAAAGACTGGCTGAATGGATACAAAAACAAGACCCCTACATATGTTGTCTACAAGAGACCCACCTCAAAACAGGGGACACATACAGACATTTTACTTTTTCTTAAATGATAGCTGAAAAACTGATTTTCCTTTTTCATTTTTGTAAACAGAAGTAAACACAGAAAATATATTTTCAATGAACTGTGGCATCTCACATTTCAGGAGAGGCTATTTCATAAAATGTTTATATCACAAAAAATATTTCCCATAAACAGTGGTCTCTTTTCTGCTGGTAAATTTCTAGCAACATATTAAAATGATTAATTTTAGAGACTGGTCTTATTTTGGAGCTTAATTTCTCTGATATCAGCTATAGAAATTGATATTGGAAACAAATTATACAGTACAAGAAATTTTCAAACTAGTTTCACATATAAAAATATATTAAAAACTTAAGAAGCAAAATCTATTAAATTAAAATTTAAAAGATAATTTAATATTATAAAATCTACTAATATAATGAATCATATCAGTGAATCAAGGGAGAAAAACTATTATGGTCCAAATGATAAATGCCCACAAAATAATATTCAGCATGTATTCCTAATTTAAAAAAATATCTTAATTGGAAACCAAATAGAAAAAAAGTCAATATTATAAAGTAAAAGTCACTGTTACACTTAACAATCAACCACTACAAGCAAATAAAGTCAGAAACAAGGATGAAATAATGCAAGGAAAACAAGAAAAAACAGTGGGATGATGAAATATCTGTGTATTCCTTAACATGCTGTTGCTGCTGCTAAGTCACTTCAGTCGTGTCCGACTCTGTGCGACCCCATAGACGGCAGCCCACCAGGCTCCCCCGTCCCTGGGATTCTCTGGAGTGGCTTGCCATTTCCTTCCCCAATGCATGAAAGTGAAAAGTGAAAGTGAAGATGCTCAGTCGTGTCCGACTCTTAGCGACCCCATGGACTACAGCCTACCAGGCTCCTCCGTCCATGGGATTGTCCAGGCAAGAGTACTGGAGTGGGGTGCCATTGCCTTCTCCGTTCCTTAACATAATATGTTGCTATTTAGACCCAAGTAAGTTTTCTATCAAATGACTGGGCACTAGAGACCTTTTCTTTAAACTCAAGAGAAAATAAAGTTGGGAAAAATAAACATTTTTTTTAAACAATCTTCTCAGATGTTCTAAAATTATTATTCAGGAAAACAAAGTTTTAAAAATATATGTTTATACTCAAAAGAGGAAAAGTATATATTAATTGTTGACATGATTTTCAACTTGGGAAATCCAAAAGAAATAACTAAAAAACCTATTAGAACTAATCTACCCAATAGCATAGCTGAATTGAAAAAGAATAGACAAATCAAAATTTCTAATATACAAATGATAAACAGCTAAAATACAAAATAAGGAGCCATATATAGTAGCCAGATAAAGTATGAAATCTAAACAATAAACTAAAATAAATTTCTTAGAACTTTACACAATAAACTATATAAATTTTCTAGGGAATACAAAGGAAAAATGAAAATGAATAAACATACTTTGTTCTTCAATAGAAAGACCAGAAAAAAAGTGATAGTAACATTTCTTAAATTAATCACATATAAGACCACATTGAACTCAGAGCAAATACCATAAATTTGACTAATTCTTAACATCATATGGATATGCACATACTTAGAATAAAAACAGTAAAGCATAGAAAGAATTTTCTCACAATTATTAAAAAGTTTATAAACATATTAATAAAATAGACCAGCAACAGCAACAGAGTGTATAGATAGATCAATGCAATAATGATGAAACATCAGAAGTAAAGATAATTATACATAAAACTTAGTGAATGAATCTTAAATAGGCACTTTAAATCAATAAGACAACCAAATGGATTAATCAATAAAAGGTGGAAGAATATCTAGTTAACACCAAGAACACACACGCACATACACACACCCTATACCATATTTTATATGAAAATAAATCACTGATGGATTAAAGACATGGTTATTTTTATTACACTTAAACTTTAATCTTCAGTAATTTATTTTTCTAATATCCAGTGCTAGTAAATGAGAGCACTTTCATGTACAACAAATTGAGTGTGAATTATTACAAAATTTTTGGAAAGTGACCTGGCAGTATGTGTCAAATTTCTCAAAAATATCCATAATAATTAATAATTTCTGGCTAAAATAGATGTTCTTAAGTATTCAATATCATTTAGAAAGTTCTTCATTATTATATGATAATAGCAAAACTTGCAAATACTGAAAGTATCAATTAATATGATATTGGTTAAATTAAGCTAGGGAATATTTAAATAAGTAATTGGTCTGTGGTCATTAAAATAAGATATTTTATTTATGTACAGAGAATATTCAAAAATATATGTGTGTGTATATATAATATTTATGTATACATCTACATAAGTTGACTTCCCCAGTGGCTCAGAGGTAAAGAATCCACCTGCCAATGCATGAGGCACAAGAGATGTGGGTTTGATCCTTGGGTCAGGAAGACACCCTGGAGGAGAGCATGGCAACCGACAGTGTTCTTGCTGGGAAAATCCTATGGACAGAGAAGCCCGGTGGGCTACATTCCATGGGATCACAAAGAGTTAGACATGACTGAAGCAACTGAGCACACATATATATGTGTGTATGTATATATGTACATATACAGACAAACATATACACAAACACACAAATTGAAAAAATATATACCAAAAAAATGAATAATTGCTAGCAGTAACATGTTAAAATTTGTTTCTTTTTTGTTATACTTGAATTTTCTTAGTTTTTCTTTTCTCTATGGATTTTTCATAAAAGAGCTATTCTTAAATTTTATATAAACATATACAAACATAATTCTAACTATAATTTAACCATTTTGCATATACCATTTTTGTTAATTCTACTTGCTTTGATTGACAATTTTATAAAGATATCTGTGACCCTAATCAGATTGTAAACAGTCTTAATGTCTTATACATCTTTGTATTCCCCTATGGGCCTGTAATTTTCCTATATGATTAATAAACATTGATTATATTGCCATCATTTTAAAAGTGTTCTCTCAGTGTGGAAAATATGGAGTTTAAAAAACATGAACTCATAGTCCCTACCTTTAAAATCACATCAAATATAAAATAATAGATGTAGGATCAATTAATATAGCATGAGTAAACTGGCAGAAGGTCATGCAAAGTACTCTGGAGAAACAAGTATCAGAATTCCATTGCCAAGAAGACTTAGAGCTTAGCCAGGTGAAGAAGCCTTCAGAAACAGGTCTGTTATTGAGATAAAACAGGATGTAAAGAGGCTGAGAGACAGGAAAAACTGACTTAAATTTTTTTTTTTTTCAAAAGTTGATTTATTGCATGCAAGTTGGCATTAGGATTTCTAAGTGTTATGTGTGGACAGTAAACAGGTCTAGATCTGAAAAAACCTTTGATGTTGTGTTAACAAATTAAAATTTTATTTTTAAAGTAATGAAAACCTTTGATGTACATTAAATGGAAAAAGAGGAAATGGTCCATAGCATTAGAAAGCATTTTGAGGCACAGTTCATGTAAGATATGATAGTTCTTTGGAGACTTTGGTAATATACTCTGGCCTATTGTACACTAGAGTTTTGAGACTGATAAGATCTAATGCATTCACTTTAAGTGATGTATAGTATTTAACATATAGCATATGCATATACTATAATAATTTTTTTCAGAGAGACAGATATAAAAAAAGATTTTCTCAAAATAATCATCTGATACATGTTGGTTATCTTTCACTACATATGCATTAGCCTTAAAGTATATGTTATACACACAAAGGCAAAATTAAAAATATATTAGTAAGTATCAAATACAGTTAAACTGATAATCATAAATGCACAATGATGGTATAGCATAAACACAATTCAAGTGTGGATTTACTGGGTGAGAAAACTTTGAAGACAAGACTTGAAAGGAGTTATATATTTTACTTCACTGTGAAGAACAGGCAGTGCTAAAACAAGATACACATAAGTTGAATAATAGGAATTTACTCATGTATGGGTTCTTGATACATGATGGAGAGACCTTATAGATGAAGGAGGAAAGAGCTAGGACAATCACCTTTCCACATGGAAGTGGAAAAATATAAATATATTAAAGATATAAATGTAAAAATCAAAACTTTATAAAAATGATAGAATAAAATATAGACAAATGTATTTCTTACATATGTAGGGAAAAATATAAAAGATATAAAATATAAATAATTAAAAAATAGTAAGACTATCACAATTAGGAAGTCAAGGGATACCTGGAATAACAAGTGAGCTTGACCTGGGAGTACAAAATGAAGCATAGCCAAGGGAACAGAGTTTGCCAAGAGAACACAGTGATTATATCAAACACCCTCTTCCAGTAACAAAAGAGATGACTGCACACATGGACATGAACAGATGGTCAATACCAAAATCAGACTGATTATATTATTTGTAGCTCAAGATCAAGAAGCTCTATACAGTCAGCAAAAACAAGAACCTGGAACTTACTGTGTTTCAGATCATCATCTCCTTATTGCAAAATTCAGGTATGACTTAAATCAATTCGCTCATGATTATACAGAGGAGGTGACAAATAGATTCAAGAGATTAGATCTGGTAGACAGAGTGCCTGAATAACTATGGACAGAGGTTCATGATATTGTGCAGGAGGTGATGACCAAAACTATCCCCATGGACATGAAACAATAGACTGGTTCCAAATTGGGAAAAGAGTGTCAAGGCTGTATATTGTCACCTTGCATATTTAACCTCTATGCAGAGTACATCATGCAAAATGCCAAGCTAGATAACTCAGAAGCTGGAATCAAGACTGCCTGAGAAATATCAACAACCTCACATATGTAGATGACACTCCCCTTAATGGCAGAAAGCAAAGAGGAACTAAAGAGCTTCTGATGAAGGTGAAAGAGGAGAGCAAAAATGCTGGCTTAAAACTCAACATTCATAAAATGAAAATCATGGCATCTCGTCTCATCACTTCATGGAAAATACATGGGAAAAAAGTGGAAGCAGTGACAGACTTTATTTTCTTGGGATCCAAAATCACTGTAGACAGTGACTTCAGCCACAAAATTAAAAGGCTCTTTCTTGTTGGAAGAAAAGCAATCACAGACCTAGACAGCATATTAAAAAGCAGAGACATCACTTTGCCAACAAAGGTCTGTATAGTCAAAGCTATGGTTTTTCCACTAGTCATGTACAGATATGAGAACTGGGCCAGAAAGAAGACTGAGCATTGAAAAATTGATGCTTTCAAACTGTGGTGATGGAGAAGGCTCTTGAGTCTCTTGGACTGCAAGGAGATCAAACCAGTCAATCCTACAGGAAATCAACCCTGAATATTTATTGGAAGGACTGATGCTGAAGCTGAAGTCCCGTACTTTGGCCACCTGATGTGAAGAGCCGCCTCATAAGAAAAGACCTTGACACTGGGAAAGACTGAGGGCAAGAGAATGAGGTGACAGAGGATAAGGACGTTGGATAACATCACTGACTCAATGGACATGAAATTGAGCAAACTCTCAGATATAGTGGACAACAGGGAAGCCTGGCATGCTACAGTTCATGGGGTCACAAAGAGTCAGACACCACTTGTGACTGAACAACAACAATGTCACAATTAAAAACTTTATTATAGAAGGCATAAAAATCTGGCAGGGAGAAGATAAATACAGCCAACAAAAATTTTAGTTAGTAGAACACATGCATAAATCTTTCATATAAAAAGAAGGCAGGGCCAAAAAATTATATAAATGAAAATAAACCATACAAAGAAGAAGAAACACAAATAACCAAGAAATAAATCTCCTCAGTCTCCCAATAATCAGCATAACATAATTAAAAATTATAATCAGATTTCCTTGCACATCCATCAATTAGAAAATGCTCAAAAGTCTAACCATATCAACTGACAAAGGATTAGGAGAGCAGATTATTCATATCAATTTGTTGGAAGTATAAATTAGAGCAACTGAATATACACCAACAATCCACTATACACACAACATGCCACTCAGAAATTTCACTTCTAAGAAAATCTCTTGCACAAGTAAGATCAGAGATACATAAGAGACATTATTTGAATCATTCTTTTAATATATTGGACATGGAGATGGATGACATCGGGGAAGTCAAATAAAAGTTCTATTGTATATTCATGTATTATACATGACCTACTATACACCACTTAAAATGGATGGATTAGAATTTACCAACCTTAAAAGATTCTGAATAAAGAAGCAATTAACAGATGCATGTGTGTAATGTGCAAGCATATGATTTTTATAAATGTAAAGCCATTTATATGTAAGTAGTAAAAGTATCAACAGGGACGAGCAACAGAACAAAGCTGTGGTAACGGTGTTTGGGGATGGAGAGAAAAGGAATGTGGAAGATGAACACAGGGATTTCAACTTTTATTTCTGTAAAAATAAATTAAAAATACATCAAAATGACAGCCATTTTCATTTGTTTACTTGAAGAGATCAGTAGATGGATGTTACCTTAGTCCTTGCAATTTTCTGTTTTATAGAAATATCATTTTGAGAATATGGTTGTGTTAGGTAGTTAAAATAGGAAACAGGAGTCCAAAACGGCAGTGGCTAAAAGACAAGGAAGGGAAAAGCCCGTGGTTATAGAACAAAGGAAGGTCAAAGGAAGGTCTGAGGACCGGAGTGAGGACCTCAGGTAGAACAAACAGCACTCCAGGCTAGCCCAATTTACATAGGGCAGGTCCAGGGGCAGGAAAAAAAAAAAAAACATATAAAAAGAGAAGCCAAAGGGCTAGGGCTCTCTCCCACACTCTGGCATGCTTCCCCACTCTCTTCTCTTCGTGTCTTCCGGTTGGCATGCCCTCAAGCCTTGAGGATGGATTTTCCTGCTATTTTCTAAATGAAATAGAGCTGTAACACAGAGCTGTAACACCAGTCTAAGAGTTATAACATGGTCTGTCCAAGATCCGAGAGCTGTGATGCACTGAGGGCTTTAATGTTTGTCACTCCAAATCTTTGTTGTGATGAGACAGAACTGAAGAGAATACACTCACCTGACACTAGTATGACTGACTGTATGTTTCCAAATACAAAAAATGATGATAGTGTAATCAATATATACATACACACAGGTACATACATACACATACACTATATTTGACTGATGAATCTAGCAAGTTGGTCATAAATAATACAACTGTTCTGCAAGTATTTTGGGCCAAACAGTAGGGAAGGTGGACTGAGCTGTAGAAAACCGTGAGGACAAATGTCAGGGAAGTGTGATAAATAGTTAAGCTCTAAGATTTAAACCTCTGCACCCAGACAAGCTGAACTGTATATAGTGGAATAAAAGGGGACCAGAAGAAACTGAGTGAAGATGGAAGAAAAATATTTGAGAGGTAGGAATCATAACATTGGAGTGTGCTGCCCTGAGGAATGCTTGACCTTGGTCAGCAATTCAAGTCAAGTTTAGAGAGAATGCTATTTTGGAAGTCAGTAGATAAGGATTTTAAATCTGGCTATTCTACTACCCGGTTCTTTACCATGGGCCAGTTATTTTCCTTTTATGGTCTTGGTTTGTCTCTATATTCTTGAATCTCTATATTCCTTCAATATATCATAAGACTAAAATTGTAACTATTTTTCCATGGTACTCAGGGATTACTGTTAATGAACTGTAGCACCCTGTAAGTTCACCTACGCCATATCAGCTCCCCATCTTGCTTTAAATCTTTTTCACCATAGCATTACTAAAAGTTGGCCATTGCAAAAAAAATTAATTTATCAATAGGCTAGACTCCCAGGAATGCATGGCATGGGCTGTATATTCTTGTGAAAAACTGTTTTCTTTAAGACATCCTACGTCTTGGTCATCTACAACCCTGGGGTCAGGGGAACAATTTTGGCATTACAGAATTATTATCTTTCCCTTCACTTTCTTAGTACTTTCCCCACAGAATTTTTCCATCGTGGGTCTGATTCTTTATGTAAATTCCACCCACTGGTAGAAGATTGTTTGGATAAATACTAAGAACTAGTTCAACTTAGTGAAGAGAACACCATAAGTATCACTCAGGTAAAGGGCAAAATTATTTGCACAATAAAAGGACAAAAAAGTGTTCAGTCCAGTCACAACACCCAGAAGAGAGACTAGCAGCATATTTCAAAGTAGATGCACAGATGTACACTTATGGACCCCTGAAAGCCACATCCTGAGGTTTACAGTTGGAAATGTTAATATATGAATGAATATGGATTATCTCAGACATTTAGGATGTTCAGCTGTCCCCTCCAAGTGTCACCATACAGGTGCAATTCAAGTAGGTTTGATAAATACTTGCTGGAAACTATCACACAAGCAGTTTGTCAATCTCAGGGTTATATAACTTAAAATACAACTAAAGGGAGATTCAGTACAGTTATGCCTGAGTGTGGGCCTCTGTTAACACTTTCTTTTTTTTTTTTTTATTTTATTTAACTTTACAATATTGTATTGGTTTTGCCATATATCAAAATGAATCCACCACAGGTATACATGTGTTCCCCATCCTGAACCCTCCTCCCTCCTCCCTCCTCCCTCCCCATACCGTCCCTCTGGGTCGTCCCAGTGCACCAGCCCCAAGCATCCAGTATCGTGCATCGAACCTGGACTGGCGACTCTTTTCATATATGATATTACATGTTTCAATGCCGTTCTCCCAAATCATCCCACCCTCTCCCTCTCCCACAGAGTCCAAAAGACTGTTCTATACATCAGTGTCTCTTTTGCTGTCTCGTATACAGGGTTATTGTTACCATCTTTCTAAATTCCATATATATGTGTTAGTATACTGTATTGGTGTTTTTCTTTCGGGCTTACTTCACTCTGTATAATAGGCTCCAGTTTCATCCACCTCATTAGAACGGATTCAAATGTATTCTTTTTAATGGCTGAGTAATACTCCATTGTGTATATGTACCACAGCTTTCAATGTTCACAAACTGATCAACAGTCTGGTCAAGACAGTTTTCTGAATTCAAAGCTATATCATTAGTGCAAGGACCAGTTTCCCAAACATCCTTGGGAGTCATACTTACTATTACTTAGTCATACTTACTATTACTTAGTCATACTTAGTATTGAGGGACTGTTACCATCCCTTAATCTGCCACATAGCCTATCCTACCCAGTATCAAACTCTAATTCAGGAAAGCTGGAGCCTGAAGCATATGGTGATCCTGGAACCCTACACTGGTACAGAGTAAGTCATGCTGGTCCTTTTATTGCAGGGCATCAGGTAAGAATGCTCAAAAACACAGAATGATAACAACAGAGGAAGTCAGCTATGCTGGAGAAGGGAGAAGTGCTAGGGAGGGGGCAGTTCTAATGAGGACATCAATCCAAATAAGACCCCAAGTGTGTAATCTAAACTGCAGAGTTAAGCCAGGTGGTCAGTGGATAAATGCACTGGAAAGCCATGGCTAGAATCCTGTGAAGGATTTTGAGTATCCTGAAGGGAAAAAATATCTTGGACTACCTAGCACATAGTTAGGTAAACCTTGGTTAGGCATTGCTCTATCTGCAAGCTTTCTTTAAAAATGTGATTATAAAATGTGTGATCATGCATGGATTTTCTCTAGCAAAGACAGATGATAAGTAGAGTAAATAGATGATAAACGGATGAATAGATACTCAAGGAATTACACACAAAATATTTTTCTTTTATGTGTATATCATGAATTACTTTACTATCTGAACTATATTAAAAAGCATTAATGTGAAACATTTTCAGTCAGGAAGTTCTGCCAAATGTTTGCATTGTTAATGATGTGGCCAGTGAGGTGTTTAAAGATTCAAGTTCTATGGAGTCAGAGAGAAATCCCAGAGGACTCAAAATTAACTGTGTGGTATATTTTAACATATGAATGTTTCTAAATATGTATTCAAAATTCTTATGGACTGACTATCCCTCTGATAACTTCTTAGAGTAATCCTTAGTGTTGCAGTGGAAAGTGTTGACTTTGGCTTTAGACCGATCTGACTTTAAATTCTTGTACTGATGTTTTCTAGGTGTTTGATCTTGGTTTGCTATTCCAACCTCGCCCCTCCTGAATTTACTTCATCTACAAAGTGGAAGCACTAATGTCATGGTCACAGAGTTGCTATAAAAATTAGTGACATGATTCACGTAATGCGTCTAATGTGTGCTTGTCATATAAGAGATGCTCTATAAAAATGAATTTTTATGACTTCCAGAAAAGGTAGATGGCATTTACAAATGAACAGTGGAATGGGAATTACAGAATCATAGAACTAAAATTATAAGCGAAATAATAGAAAATGTGATTATATATATAAAGATATGAGGGATACATAAAATATAGAAAAAAGTCTTTAAATATATTCTATCACACTGCTATAAGTTTTAACACAAATTACATCACCAGGTCTAAAGGACCACGGCTCTCTAAATATTGTGAATCACTAAGTAAAACAATTCTTTAAAATTGTATTTTAACACAACTTTGTTATAAATATTATCTGTTCTTTGCTATTTCTGTATTATACAAGTAACATATATAATTACAAAAGAAGTGATGAGTAAAAGTATATTTTCATAACTCACCTGTTATTCTACTTCTCAGAGATAACTACTGCTTTAAAGATAACTACTGCTAACATATTGTGAACAAATTTCTACACCATCTGTACATGTATTTATGTATATGAATACACATACAGATATAATTTCTTTTAAAAATAGAATCATATAATAATGCTAAAATATTCTTTTCTATCATTATTATTCAACTACATATCCATTTTCTTAATATTAATACCTTTTCAAATAAAATATTCTACAGTATTCTGTTCAATATGGTGACTATACAAACTGTAGCTGTTCTAAAATATTATAAAGAAGCTGTTCTAGAGACCAAAGCCTTCTGGAAGCTGGGTTATAACTGCATTTTATAGAATAGAACATCTTGTTCTATTTCAGCTTTTCACCTTATCTTAAACCGATATTTGTATTCCATTTTGAGACTATGACATACTAGTTTATAAAAAACCTTGTGATCTTTCATTGAAAGTGCTGAATATTATTATAACCATTTATCTTCACACAGTAGAAACCCTTGACTGGAAAAGGCATTGTTTTATTTTCCTGATGCACTAGGGGAAGTTGTTACATTTTTGGCTCCCGCTCTTGCTATTAATTCCTTAACTTTTATGACTATGAACCACCGTCCTCAAATTCTTTTCTTCCCATTTTCATCAATATAGCTATATATAATCTTGCTTTAGCAATGAGAAAACACAGACCAACAGTGCATTACAGTTGGCAGGCTTATGCAAAATTAAATATTACCTGTTGACTTGAGCAGGCCTTTATACCAGCTCTGAATTTATAATAATTTTTCATATGGAACCCATCCATTGATTTAGGTATGTGAAGACAATCAGTAAGCAATAATATTAGCAGCATGCATTTTCTATATAAATAAGTAATAGGAGCAATGAAATTCTCCATACTTTAGCATTCAATCACACAAGCTTAATTAACAATGTCTTTATATACATAGGATGCATGGAAAATAGTTTATTATATCTTAGTAATATAAAATATTACATTTTAATTGTTTTTCTTTTTAGTATTTTGATCACAAACACAGTCTGAGGATTTAACTCTAGGAGGATCACTATATAAAAACCGATGGTCGGGTGATTGGTTGTTTAGTTGTTACTTTGTGTCCGGCTCTTTGCAAAAGACACTTGCTTCTTGGAAGAAAAGTTATGATCAACCTAGACAGCATATTAAAAGGCAGAGACATTACTTTGCCAACAAAGGTCCACACGTCTAGTCAAACCTATGGTTTTTCTAGTAGTCATGTATGGATGTGAGAGTTGGACTATAAAGAAGGCTGAGCACTGAAGAATTGATGCTTTGAACTGTGGTGTTGGAGTCCAAGGAGTCCCTTGGACTGCAAGAAGATCCAACCAGTCCATCCTAAAGGAAATCAGTCCTGAATATTCATTGGAAGGACCGATGCTGAAGCTGAAACTCCAATACTTTGGCCACTTGATGTGAAGAAGTGACTCATTTTAAAAGACCTTGATGCTGGGAAAGATTGAAGGTGGGAGAGAAGGGGATGGCAGAAGATGAGATGTTAGGATGGCATCGCCAACTCGATGGACATGAGTTTGAGTAAGCTGTGGGAGTTGGTGATGGACAGGGAGGCCTGGCGTGCTGCAGTCCATGGGGTTGCAAACAGTTGGACATGGCTGAGTGATTGAATTAAACTGAACTGAACTTTGCAACCCCATGGACTGTAGTCCACCAGGCTCCTCTGTCCATGGGGTTTCCCAGGCAAGAATACTGGAGTGGGTTACCGTTTCCTACTCCAGGGGATCCTCCCAACTTAGGGATTGAACCTGTGTCTCCTGCATTGGCAGGTGGTTCCTTTACCACTGAGCCACCAAAGAAGCCCACACAAGTGTGTGTGTGTGTGTATATATATATATATATACACACATACAACAATAATTGGTATTTAAAGCATGTTAACACAAACTGTTGCTAAAGAATTTTCATCACCTGTCTCTACTTTGTCCTATCCTCCTTGGCAATAAGTAGGTTTTCTACACCATTATCATTATTCTGATTATTTTCTTTGTTCCAACATAGGTCTTGTTTTTTCCTATGGTCCCTTCTTCATCAGTTACTATTAGTTATTAAGATATTAGAGTGCTGCCTATATCTTAGTGTCCTTTAAAAAAATAAAGGCAAAGAACTAAGTGCCACATGTGCTGGGAAGATAACAGGAAATCATCCACAAAGAGATGACATTTTATAGTGGGTCTGAAGAGAACATGATAATTTTATTTACATCATGGTGGCTAATATCATCCTCATGCCTTCTGCTTGGCAGTGTCATTGATCAGTATGTTGTAGTAGAAAAAAAAAATCCATGTTAATGCAGCACAGGATATTCAAATTTTCGTTCTGTCTCTGCTATAAAGATTGAAGCCACAGGCAGAGGTAGTTAAGACCTTAATTTAGAGCCTGGCTCTCATTTATTTGTCATGTGCTCTGGAAAAGCTTCTTTTTCTTTTTGCATGTTAGTTCCCTCATTCCTAATATGGGACAAACAAGACTTTGGGAAGATTACACCTGCTGCATATACTATCTATACTAACTCCTAGTACCCAATAGCTACTCAAGGAAGGGTAGCTGTAATTATAATGGTTGTTACTAATCATGATCCTCAGATTGTTGAAGAAATAGACTGGAAAAACCTTTTTTTTATACCTACCCCTTTACAGATCCTATCTGCATTTTAAGATAGAAGTATTTATTACATTTGTTAAGGCAATTGAATGAAATAGAAGAAAATAGTAGAAAAAAATACTTCCTATAGAAAGTATTTCATTGGACATTTTTAGTAAAAACTTATTCTCTCTCTTTCTCCTCCCGGCCTCCTTTCATTCCTTTCTCAATTTTACTTTTTTTTCCTCTAACTTTTACTTCCTTCATACACATATATATTCTCACCATTTACTCCAAATGTATGTTCTTATTCTCCATTTTGCATTTATAGATTTTCTGAAAGTTCTATAGGAATTTTTTCTGCTTAGCAGAAAGAATATCAATGTCTCTGACTAAAATTTTTGAAGAACCACTACTTTAGGCTTATTAGACATTTGTGTATATAAAATCTCATATAATAGTCTCAGATAAGCAAAAATTTAATGTAAAATATGTCGAAGAATGTCTTCAGTCAATTCCTGATAAATTCTGAGGGTAACTTACTACATGTATTCCTTAGGAATCATTTTGTAAGCTACTATAGTGGTTTTAGAAAAGGAAGAGGAACAAGGGATCAAATTGCCAACATCCGCTGGATCATGGAAAAAGCAAGAGAGTTCCAGAAAAGCATCTATGTCTGCTTTATTGACTATGCCAAAGCCTTTGACTATGTGGATCACAATAAACTGTGGAAAATTCTGAAAGAGGTGGGAATACCAGACCACCTGATCTGCTTCTTGAGAAATTTGTATGCAGGTCAGGAAGCAACAGTTAGAACTGGACCTGGAACAACAGACTGGTTCCAATAGGAAAAGGAGTTCGTCAAGGCTGTATATTGTCCCCCTGTTTATTTAACTTATATGCAGAGTACATCATGAGAAATGCTGGACTGGAAGAAACACAAGCTGGAATCAAGATTGCTGGGAGAAATATCAATAACCTCAGATATGCAGATGACACCACCCTTGTGGCAGAAAGTGAAGAGGAACTAAAAAGCCTCTTGATGAAGGTGAAAGTGGAGAGTGAAAAAGTTGGCTTAAAGCTCAACATTCAGAAAACGAAGATCATGGCATCCGGTCCCACCACTTCATGGGAAATAGATGGGGAAACAGTGGAAACAGTGTCAGACTTTATATTTTTGGGCTCCAAAATCACTGCAGATGGTGACTGCAGCCATGAAATTAAAAGACCCTTACTCCTTGGAAGGAATGTTATGACCAACCTAGAGAGCATATTCAAAAGCAGAGACATTACTTTGCCAACAAAGGTTCGTCTAGTCAAGGTTATGGTTTCTCCTGTGGTCATGTATGGATGTGAGAGTTGGACTGTGAAGAAGGCTGAGCGCAGAAGAATTGATGCTTTTGAACTGTGGTGTTGGAGAAGACTCTTGAGAGTCCCTTGGACTGCAAGGAGATCCAACCAGTCCATTCTGAAGGAGATCAGCCCTGGGATTTCTTTGGAAGGAATGATGCTGAAGCTGAAACTCCAGTACTTTGGCCATCTCATGCGAAAGGTTGACTCATTGGAAAAGACTCTGATGCTGGGAGGGATTGGGGGCAGGTGGACAACGGGACTACAGAGGATGAAATGGCTGGATGGCATCACTGACACGATTGAGGTGAGTCTGAGTGAACTCCGGGAGTTGGTGATGGACAGGGAGGCCTGGCGTGCTGCGATTCATGGGGTCGCAAAGAGTCAGACACGACTGAGTGACTGATCTGATCTGATAGTGGAGTGATGAGTTTAAATAAATGTACGAATGTTTAAATCTTTAGGGTCTGTTCAGATATTTTTTCTAAAGGTCCTCTTACTCATATGAAAGGATCTGTTTTCACTTTTGTCTCTTTATTCTGTCCCTTCTTAATGTAAGGAGTGGTATTTTAGAACTATGCACATTCTATTTTTGAATTAAGGAAGAGTTGTTAGTCTATTTATGGAATCCAAGTTTTTTTTTTTTTTTCCTGTGTTCGTTTCTCTAGTGACACAAAACTCTCAAAATACTTAGGTTAAAAATATGATGCTTAGATTCCAAAAACTATGATGATTAAATAATCAGTTGTGATGATTAAGTAATGGCAGAGGATTTCTGCCTTCTACTTTCCTATCTGATATCAGCTTTGAAATTTGTTTTGAAGCCTCTGAATTTTGGTTGAAGCTTCCTTCATGGGTGTTAGATATTTAGATGTAGCATGAACTGAAAGGAAACATGAAGAATGAAATTATCCGACTAATATGCATCCCAAAGTTGCAACATCAGATCAGATCAGATCAGTCGCTCAGTCATGTCCGACATGAATTGCAGCACGCCAGGCCTCCCTGTCCATCACCAACTCCGAGAGTTCACTCAGACTCATGTCCATCGAGTCAGTGATGCCATCCAGCCATCTCATCCTCTGTCGTCCCCTTCTCCTCCTGCCCCCAATCCCTCCCAGCATCAGAGTCTTTTCCAATGAGTCAACTTTTCTCATGAGGTGGCCAAAGTACTGGAGTACAAAGTACTTTAGCATCAATCCTTCCAAAGAAATCCCAGGGCTGATCTCCTTCAGAATGGACTGGTTGGATCTCCTTGCAGTCCAAGGGACTCTCAAGAGTCTTCTCCAACACCACAGTTCAAAAGCATCAATTCTTCTGCGCTCAGCCTTCTTCACAGTCCAACTCTCACATCCATACATGACCACAGGAGAAACCATAACCTTGACTAGACGAACCTTTGTTGGCAAAGTAATGTCTCTGCTTTTGAATATGCTCTCTAGGTTGGTCATAACATTCCTTCCAAGGAGTAAGCGTCTTTTAATTTCATGGCTGCAGTCACCATCTGTAGTGATTTTGGATCCCAGAAAAATAAAGTCTGACACTGTTTCCACTGTTTCCCCATCTATTTCCCATGAAGTGGTGGGACCAGATGCCATGATCTTCGTTTTCTGAATGTTGAGCTTTAAGCCAACTTTTTCACTCTCCACTTTCACCTTCATCAAGAGGCTTTTTAGTTCCTCTTCACTTTCTGCCACAAGGGTGGTGTCATCTGCATATCTGAGGTTATTGATATTTCTCCCAGCAATCTTGATTCCAGCTTGTGTTTCTTCCAGTCCAGCATTTCTCATGATGTACTCTGCATATAAGTTAAATAAACAGGGGGACAATATACAGCCTTGACGAACTCCTTTTCCTATTGGAACCAGTCTGTTGTTCCAGGTCCAGTTCTAACTGTTGCTTCCTGACCTGCATACAAATTTCTCAAGAAGCAGATCAGGTGGTCTGGTATTCCCACCTCTTTCAGAATTTTCCACAGTTTATTGTGATCCACACAGCCAAAGGCTTTGGCATAGTCAATAAAGCAGAAATAGATGTTTTTCTGGAACTCTCTTGCTTTTCCATGATCCAGCGGATGTTGACAATTTGATCTCTGGTTCCTCTGCCTTTTCTAAAACCAGCTTGAACATCAGGAATTTCATGGTTCACATATTGCTGAAGCCTGGCTTGGAGAATTTTGAGCATTACTTTACTATCATGTGAGATGAGTGCAATTGTGTGGTAGTTTGAGCATTCTTTGGCATTGCCTTTCTTTGGGATTGGAATGAAAACTGACCTTTTCCAGTCCATGGCCACTGGTGAGTTTTCCAAATTTGCTGGCATATTGTGTGCAGCACTTTCACAGCATCATCTTTCAGGATTTGGAATAGCTCAACTGGAATTCCATCACTTCCATTAACTTTGTTCGTAGTGATGCTTTCTAAGGCCCACTTGACTTCACATTCCAGGATGTCTGGCTCTAGATGAGTGATCACACCATCGTGATTATCTGGGTCATGAAGATCTTTTTTGTACAGTTCTTCTGTGTATTCTTGCCATCTCTTCCTAATATCTTCTGCTTCTGTTAGGTCCATACCGTTTCTGTCCTTTATCGAGCCCATCTTTGCATGAAATGTTCCTTTGGTATCTCTGATTTTCTTGACTAGATCTCTAGTCTTTCCCATTCTGTTGTTTTCCTCTATTTCTTTGCATTGATCACCGAAGAAGGCTTTCTTATCTCTTCTTGCTCTTCTTTGTAACTCTGCATTCAGATGTTTATATCTTTCCTTTTCTTCTTTGCTTTTCGCTTCTCTTCTTTTCACAGCTATTTGTAAGGCCTCCCCAGACAGCCATTTTGCTTTTTTGCATTTCTTTTCCATGGGGATGGTCTTGATCCCTGTCTCCTGTACAATGTCACGAACCTCATTCCATAGTTCATCAGGCACTCTATCTATCAGATCTAGGCCCCTAAATCTATTTCTCACTTCCAACATCAGGAATCATAAAATAATATACTGTGAGAATGTGGCAGTATCACATTATTTCACAGCATCTCAAACTGTCTGAATTGTAAGTGATATTCAGTGACCTCAGCTTGTCCTTGAGTCTCTAGCAAAATGATACTGTGGCAGTTAGAGCCGTAGCAGCGACTGGAGCCACGTTTAAAATAAAGAATGTTGCTGTTTTCTCTCTGTAAAACCAAGCTAAAGTATTAAAATGATTTTTGGTAATGTTCTGTCCTTTTATGAAACAATGAATTATTTTCTAGCCTGTTGGACTTTATTTTTCTGGGCTCCTAAATCACTACAGATGGTGACTGCAGCCACAAAATTAAAAGACGCTTACTCCTTGGAAGAAAGTTATGACCAACCTAGATAGCATATTCAAAAGCAGAGACATTACTTTACCAACAAAGGTTTTGTCTAGTCAAGGCTATGGTTTTTCCTGTGGTCATGTATGGATGTGAGAGTTGGACTGTGAAGAAGTCTGAGTGCAGAAGAATTGATGCTTTTGAACTGTGGTGTTGGAGAAGACTCTTGAGAGTCCCTTAGACTGCAAGGAGATCCAACCAGTCCATTCTGAAGGAGATCAGCCCTGGGATTTCTTTGGAAGGAATGATGCTAAAGCTGAAACTCCAGTACTTTGGCCACCTCATAGGAAGAGTTGACTCATTGGAAAAGACTCTGATGCTGGGAGGGATTGGGGGCAGGAGGAGAAGGGGACGACAGAGGATGAGATGGCTGGATGGCATCACTGACTCGATGGACGTGAGTCTGAGTGAACTCCGGGAGTTGGTGATGGACAGGGAGGCCTGGCGTACTGAGATTCATGGGTCGCAAAGAATGGGACATGACTGAGCGACTGATTTGATCTGAAATAAGCCTGTGTGCTTTCAGATATTCAAATAGACTTGGAAAACCCCTTAACCTTTTCTGGATGCAGCCTTCTTTTGATGAGATTGGATAAAGTAGGAGATCATTAAAAATACTGACAACTCCCAATATATGGTTGGGAAAAAAAAAAAAAGGAAATGGTTTGAACCTATGCTTATCCTTGATTTACTAGACGTTGTTCTAGCTTTTTCAAGGGAGTCAAGCAGAAAAATCTATTTGCATCCTTTAGAGATTAATGTGAGTTGAAGTTTTTTTTTCTCCTTTTTAAGCTTCAAGTAAAATGAGTTGTTAAGATGGATAAAGTGTGTCAAAATAAACAAACTAGTTAATGAAGTAGAAGATCGATAATTCTAACATAAATTTATTATAATTCCTACCTAGGAATATGTTCTTTAATGAAGTTAAAGATAAAATTAATATATATCCTTATTAAACTCATATTTTTATGACATGTGATACTCATACAAGAGACATATCTTTTCAACATGGAAGATATAATTATTTTCTCATTATTAATTTTCAGTGATGGAAACAATCAAGATATTTTAACCAGTCATTCAGAAAAACTCTCAGATTAAATTATGAATGCAGATTTCATTTGATACAAAGTGTTTGTAAAACAGAATTCTGCATTTAAAAACATTGGAAATACTCGTTAAGAGAGTTAAGCTAGCTCTTCCACATTTACCTTGAAGTTACTCCTAGTTTAAAAGAGACTTGAAAAAACTAAGTTAGCTATGGAAATAGGCAGTGTATATGTATTGTTAGTTGCAAGGTAATAACTCAGTGAGATACGTGTTATTGACTGAGTTCCTCTAAACTATTGTTTCTTAGTTTTGTTTATGGATTCAAATGTTATTGTTCAATATATACAAGAGCCACATAAATTACTGTAGTGCACAGGCAGTATGAAACCACCAATTTACTTCACCTCACCACAGCATTAAATGTCAAAGTGTCAAGTTGTCCCTTCAGGTTTCATTGGAAAACATAAATTATTGCTAATAGAATGCACCAGTGAAATTTCTGAATAACAAATGACCGCGCAAAGCATCACTACAAGAAGGAACTATGGAACACTTGAGATAATTTATGACACAAATATTTTCCAAAGCTGGTCTGCCTGGAAGGTTGATTTCTAAATGTAAAATAAATAACTGACTGAGTTTCATGTGTTCAACTCATCCTCCTACAATTTCTGTCAAGTACATTCTTAAAGAAGTGGTAGCTCTGACTGCGAAACTGCAGTGCCTTTAGAACATCAATGATACAAAGTGGAAGATTCAGCTTGAGATTAATAGCTTGAGTTCTTCCAAACTTTCCCTTTTTTATGGATTCAAACGTTATTGTTTCATAGAACATAACGGTGTCTGTTTTACCTCCTCAAATACTCTTAACTCAAAGAGAATTCCTGAAACTTGGGTGAATGAATAAACTCTGAATTTATTCATTTTGCTGTTCTGCTTCCTTTTCATTTTTATGAGGAGCATATTGAGGGACAAAAAATGTACTACATATTTAAGAATGACTTATTAGAATTTCTGGAAAACTCATTAACTGTTTTAGAAGATTCTGAAGGTAGTTTCTATGGAAAAAAAAAAAAAAAACCTTACAGACAAAATAATCAGTTAAAAAAATCTATGATGAAATAAAACAGATATTCACCATTTGCAATAGGAACTTGTACATTTCTTTCATTTTGGCTCAGACAGGGCAATATTTGGGCAGATTAAATACAGATACAACTGAAAGAATCACACAGGCCTGCACACTTCCTCTGTAAGTTGACTTTCCCTTCTCCTAAGCTCTCGTATCATGAAAGCATAAAACTAGTATGAGGCTAACATGTGAACACTGGTATAAGTATCAATATTTTAAAAAATGTTTTATTTAAGAAGGCATCATAACGGTCATGCCTACATATCTACATGGGATATTAGAAGTAAATCGATTAGGAAATATTTTTAATATCTCAATATTTATACTTTATTATTTTCTGTTTTTGCAATTTTTCTCATCCATTTAGTCCATGAATATTCATACCATATATGAACTGAATCACCAGTCCAGGTTCGATGCAGAATACAGGATGCTTGGGGCTAAAACTCAGTGTATTAATGATTTTCAGGATAGTTGTCTTTAGAAAAAAATAAATCAAATAGATTACCTGGAATAAGAAGTAAAAATATTCCTTGGCTTCAACATATAAAACATTATGGTTCCTCTCAATGTAGAAACACATTCTAAAAACAACATAAGTTAACCTTGGAAGAAAGCCTTTGGAAAAATATTTTAACTTTCAAAATTTAATTTATTTTAACATTTTTTCCTATTAATCCTTTGCAGAGAAAAGCAAGATTCCTTGGACTTGTATTATGTGACTATAAGTTTGGTTTCATAATTTTATTGTTTAATAGCATGTTAATTTTATGCTTTGTCCCTTTTTTCTTTACAAAAAGATAAATTTGGCTACATATGTAGTTCTAGATCTTATAGCAGGGTTTCTCAAAATTTGTGGAGCATAAAAATCATTTGGAGGCCTTATTAGAATGGAGATTGTCCTGTCTATCTCCAAATATTCTAAATTATGCCCTAAGTGCAGCATGAGGCCTAGAAAACTACTTATTTTACAAAAGCCCATATGACTCAGTTGTCAGTGTTGCATGGATCACACTTGGATTAAAAACAGCTTGAGATATCATTTGGCAAGGTATCAGTAGTTAAAATTATTTAATATTCTTAATGTTATTCAACTGTTGAATCTGAAATTAAGAATGAGGGGATGCAACAGGATGTAAAGAATTGTGTGAACTTTGGAATCAGATATGCCTGGATTGAAATTCCAGCTCTGTCACTTACTAGCTGTGCAACCTCAGGAAGTAATTTTTCAAACAACAAAACTAATAACAACTACACCGAAGGGAAGTTATGAAGGGTAAATTAAATCTTTGTATATGCATCTAACCAACAGTAGAGCATCTGTAAATGCTTCATGAAATCTCTAATTATCTTCCCTTTTACTTTTGTAGGAAAATATGCAATGGTTATTTAGTTATCCTAGTAAATAAGCATACCCTTCTACTGGCTAATTTATTAAATTAGCTATCAAATCCACTTGCTTCTTTCTAAAGTCAGACCACCATTGTTTCCTACCAGGATTTCTATAAGGACTTTCTAATTATTTTCCTTAGCTCCAATTTTACCCCCTTTTCAATCTGTTCTCTGCAGTGCATCCAGGCTGATTTGACTAAGATCCAAAGCTGGTGAATTTTCTCTCTCTCTGGTACTTTAAATTAGCAATGGCTTCCTATTATACTCAGGGAAAATGTCAACCAGCTGAGTCTTTCGTGATATGAACATTGCTTATTTCTCCTATTTTACTTAGAGTCATTCCTATTTACTTGCTACACTCTAGCCATACAGAAATTGAAAATTCCATTAAGGAATTAAGTTCTCTCTTACTTATCCACCTTACTCTATCCTTCATCTGGTTAAATGATACGTGCATTTCAGGCCTCACATTAGACATATTTTCTTCTTATATGTTTTTTGTTTTCTTAGGCTCTCCAGTTATACTTTTTCAGAAGTCTTTCTATAACATTTATAACAAACATCAAACTGTATTGTAGTTGCTACATTTGCTACTCTCTTCAACAGACCATGAGCAGTCCCTTGAGAATATGTAATACGTGTTTCTTTAGTTATCAGTTTCCAGTGCCTAACACAGTGCTTGGCACATAGTACCTCCCCACAAAATTGTTTACAGGGAGAATGAAAGCATGTATATAATGACCTTATTGAATTCTGCAGTGTCGGAGGAATAGTTCCTAGCTCTAAACTTATCATTTAAAGGCGACAGATAGGGTAAAGAGGGGAAGCAGTTAAAGGCTAATATGTATACCTGTGGCGGATTCATTTTGATATTTGGCAAATCTAATACAGTTATGTAAAGTTTAAAAATAAAATAAAATTAAAAAAAAAAAAGAAAAAAAAAAAAAGAAAAAAGACAACTAGAAAAAAAAAAAAAAAAAGACTAATAGGAAACAGTGAGACAATCAAGCTTCTAGATAATGTGAAGGGGTTTCCCGAAAGAACAGAGGCACTAAAAGCTTTGCAATAATACTTGTAAGACTGCAGCTAGGTGCATTTTGCTGCAGCACATCAGCATGGTCTCTGTCACACAATATGTTTCACAGTGTATTTCTAGCTCTGAAGTAACAAAGGCTAGTGTCTTCAGTATGCTGCATTTCACTACATCTTGCACATGCTAACATTAAAGGAGAAAATGTCCAAAATTCGGAAAAGAGAGGACTATGGGCTCTTTACTATTTAGAGTCATATTTTCACTATTTTAAAAAATAAAAATCATTTTAATTTAAGCCAAAGTTTTCTCTAATGTATTAAAGACACTATTGAACTTGGTTAGAGATGTTTCACACATATATTTAATATGTGCCTAAAGATTTTATTTCACCAAAACAAAATACAGCCCTAATTATTTTACTAATTTTTGTCGCTGTAGATACTAATGTCAATATAAGAAATTTAGAAAAGCCAAAACTGTTCTAGGCACGTGTGTTTGTGACACTCATAAATTTACATTCAGTACAAGTTGTGTTTTCAGCAATTATTGCAAAGCAGTCCTTAAACCTTTTGTTACATTTTACTTTAAGGCAATTTTCAAGGTGTTGTATATTGGATTTGATAAAAAACAGTATGTACATTTCTTTGTAAGGGATTTTAAGTATGAAATTTACCAAGTCTTTATATTTGGAGGTATTCTATGCCTAGCTAAAATACTAAATAAATAGATAAAAAGGAGAATTTTAAATTGTTCAAACTTTTTGTATCAGAATTAGTGTTAAGCCATGTATCTGATGACTATTGTAACGCAAATCAGTAAGTGCATTATTATGGTGATGATGATGATGATTTAAATCCAGTGGGTAATACAGCATGCAGATTTACAAAATGCCTGAATACTGAAAATATATTTTTCTATAATTTTAGTATAAAAAGGAGAGAAGCCATAAACATATATCAAGTACCTGCTGTGTGTCAGACAAGTCTTAAAATTTTGACATTTGCTATTTAAGTCACACAGATATTGTGAATATTACATTAATGCTGAAAAATGCACAAATTACCTACTAAAGTATTTGGAATGAAGTAAGTGAATAATAAATTAAAATATGATTATTTTATTCTTCACAAGCAGGATGAAAGAAAAAAAACTGTCCCTCATTTGACAGATGAGGAAGATCAACTTCAAAACATTGTTTCTTCTCCAAATTTGCTTTACTTATAAGTAGCAAGCCAGGAAACAACCCATTTCTGTTTGCTTTTGATTGTTTTATGCCAAAATCATGCCATTAAATCTGACCCTTTGGACTAAGGAGTCTTGTTAATACCTTCTATAAAAATGTAATCAAGAGTTCATATTTCCTTATGTAAAAGTTTTTTTCAGAAGCATCATTCAGTTATTTTTCTTGCATAATTTAATACCTTGATTTTCAAGAGCACTTACAATTTGTTCAAAGAAAAGACTTGAGGACATATTGCAAACATCTCAGTGATGGGTGTTCTGTAATTCAAGAAATCAGGAGAAGAGTGTCAAAAAGTACAGTGTCAGTCATTAAAGAAGAAATCTCATAGACAGGAAGAAAGACTAGGTAAGTTAATTATGGTAAAGTTTTTTGTATATTAAAGTAAGAATTTGGATCTTGGAAGAGAATAGTTTGGTTGAAAGACTATATATATATATATATATACACACACACACACGTATATATAGTATTTGTTTATGTGTATGTATACACACATAGATAAACACTAGCCAAATGTGAAATGATAGAATGATAGGAAATGCTATTAATATTTCCTACTATAAAGAAAGTGAAGTCTCTCAGTTGTGTCCAACTCTTTGTGACCCCATGGACTGTAGCCCACCAAGCTCCTGCGTCCATTGGATATCCAGGCAAGTATACTGGAATGGGTTGCCATTTCCATCTACATTTCCTACTCTCAGATCAGTTCAGTTCAGTTCAGTCACTCAGTCGTGTCCGAATCTTTGTGACCCCATGAATCATAGCACGCCAGGCCTCCCTGTCCATCACCAACTCCCAAAGTTCACCCAAACTCATGTCCATCGAGTCAGTGATTCCATCCAGCCGTCTCATCCTCTGACGTCCCCTTCTCCTCCTGCCCCCAACCCTTCCCAGCATCAGAGTCTTTTCCAATGAGTCAACTCTTCACATGAGGTGGCCAAAGTACTGGAGTTTTAGCTTCAGCATCAGTCCTTCCAATGAACACCCAGGACTGATCTCCTTCAGAACGTACTGGTTGGATCTCCTTGCAGTCTAAGGGACTCTCAAGAGTCTTCTCCAACACCACAGTTCAAAAGCATCAATTCTTCAGTGCTCAGCTTTCTTCACAGTCCAACTCTCACATCCTTACATGACCACTGGAAAAACCATAGCCTTGACTAAACCAAACTTTGTTGACAAAGTAATGTCTCTGATTTTCAATATGCTGTCTAGGTTGGTCATAACTTTCCTTCCAAGGAGTAGGCGTCTTTTAATTTCATGGCTGCAGTCACAATCTGCTGTGATTTTGGATCCCCAAAAAATAAAGTCCGACACTGTTTCCACTGTTTCCCCATCTATTTGCCATGAAGTGATGGGACTAGGTGCCATGATCTTCGTTTTCTGAATGTTGAGCTTTAAGCCAACTTTTTCACTCTCCTCTTTCACTTTCATCAAGAGGTTTTTTAGTTCCTCTTCACTTTCTGCCATAAGGGTGGTGTCATCTGCATATCTGAGGCTATTGATATTTCTCCCGGCAATCTTGATTCTAGCTTGTTCTTCTTCCAGCCCAGCCTTTCTCATAATGTACTCTGCATAGAAGTTCAATAAGCAGGGTGACAATATATAGCCTTGACGTGCTCCTTTTCCTATTTGGAACCAGTCTGTTGTTCCATGTCCAGTTCTAACTGTTGTTTCCTAACCTATACTCAACAATGAAAGTTAAAGCACAATGTTCATTTTTTTTTCCATTTTAATTACATTAGGCACTGGATAAAGGGTAGAGTTCAACAGCAGTTAATTTGAAAAAGACTAGGAAAGTATATATATATATATATATATATATATATATACATGTATATATATGTGTGTGTGTGTATATATATATATATAAGTATATATACTTATACATACAAATAGCTAAAACAATTACTAGCACTTTAGTGTTATGCTTTTAGCTGAACAGCTAATAGTAGCATAACAAGACAGTTAAAACCATAAATGCACCCATAATCTCTCTTAATCAAGACAAGGAAAGCAAGAATTTCCCCAAATTCATCAGGGACATGTGTTGTCCAATATTAAGGCTTATATCAGTTAAAGAGTTGAAAGACTGAGAAATTTTTGGTTTGGAAAGATGAATTTGGGATGATTAACATACAAATTGGAAGAGTTACCTAAGGAGTTGATTTCCTTGTATCATGTGATTGGCCAGAAATGGAACTAAATAGGAAGAGAGTGATGATGTGCATTTTTCTTCAACATATGAAGAATTGTTCTAGCCACTGACAATAAGTAATAATATTTTATGAACTATACAGACTTCTATTTGCATACATTTTCAAGGAAAAAATGGATGCTTTCCTGTCAGGTACATACAAAAGACTCTACTATATCTGAATAGATTAGATGACCTTAACTTCCTGTGAACTCTGAGATGTATGCTTAAATGTAGCTTTTGCTTTTCAGGTCAGTTCAGTTCAGTCGCTCAGTCGTGTCTGACTCTTTGTGACCCCATGAACCACACACAGCACGACAGGCCTCCCTGTTCATCACCAACTCCTGGAGTCCGCCCAAACCCATGTCCATTGAGCCAGTGGTGCCATTCAACCATCTCATCTTCTGTCGTTCCCTTCTCCTCCTGCCCTCAATCTTTCCCAGCATCAGGGTCTTTACAAATGAGTCAGTTCTTCACATCAGGTGGCCAAAGTACTGGAGTTTCAGCTTCAACATCAGTCCTTCCAATGAACACCCAGGACTGATCTCCTTTAGGATGGACTGGTTGGCTCTCCCTGCATTCCAAGGGACTCTCAAGAGTCTTCTCCAACACCACAGTTCAAAAGCACCAATTCTTCTATGCTCAGCTTTCTTTATAGTTCAACTCTCACATCCATATATGACTACTGGTTGCCTTTAATTGCCTTTATACTTCAGAACATGAAATCCTCTTTTACCAATATTTTAGGAAGTAGCAGAGGTTTTTTTTTTTTAACCTCAGAAAATAAATATTGTGGCTTGCTTGGGGCTGGTGCACTGGGACAACCCAGAGGGATGGTACAGGGAGGGAGGAGGGAGGAGGGTTCAGGATGGGGAACACGTGTATACCTGTGGCAGATTCATTTTGATATATGGCAAAACCAATACAATATTGTAAAGTTAAAAAATAAAATAAAAAAGAAAATAAATATTGTGGCTTTACCTTACTATTAGCAACAAAACATCATCCATGGATGACATTTCTTTTCAGGGGCATTATCTTTTAAATAGTTGTTTGAGAGTAAGTTTTTAAAAAATATTTCTGAAACAATGTTGATACCAGGGTTTCACTTATTTATGTCTTTCTTCTTAAATCCATTCATGAAACTATTTCCCTTTTCTATTGATAGGAATAAATATCAATATTTATTTTTGGATAGCTTTTATCTGTATAGTTTAAAAATGAGGTGGGCCACTGATTATAAAAGATGCTTTGATCAAACAATCTTCACTAATAGCCTATAAAAGAAAAGTCTTCAGTATCATGAGTTAAAGGATGCTGAGCTTCTTTAGGGAAAATATCCCTTCTAGAGAAAGAAGATTGTGGCCATTTATTATAGCAATCATAAATACAGTAAAGACTTGGAAAAAAGCTATCATTCAGTTTTAATCAGGTTACTCAAATAGAACATCTGCAAGCAGAGACTGCTATTTAGGCTGAAAATGCGAAAGACTCTTTCTTATAAAGTACAGTGCTGTAGGGTCGTATATGACAAATGGAACCATTCTCTGCCCTTCCCATAACAAAGCATAAAAGCATGTTTTAACCGGTTTGGGGCCTAACAGGGTATTGATTAATATCACCAAATGATGGCCCAGATGTACTTTCAAGGACAAAGGTGTATAAAATAATCAATGCCATCACAAAATGCATTCCTTTTCGTACATCTTACTTTCTTTGAATTAGGATTTCCGAGTTATTAAAAATCATAAAAATTAGAAGTGTGAGTGAAAGATTCTTTGACTCTCTAAAATACTATCTTAGAGTAAGGCTCTAGGGTTTGAAGTTGCAACAAACAACAAAAGCTGCTTCTAAAGTGAATCTTGCCTAAACACTGAAGTTTCTCATTTTCTTTTTCTTTTTTTTCTTCTTTGGGGTTTAAGTGTAGAAGCATGAATTGACTCATGATGTTCTTTTTTTTTTCTTTTCAATGAAGACTCAAAAAATTAGAAGAAAGACTGAAAAATTTCCATCATAATTTAATTAACATTGATCTAATGAAGTGATATGTAAATCTCTATTTTCTTTAGCAACATCAAAGCGATGCCTAGGTTTAATCCTGCAAGTGTTAAAAACTATATAAGCTATGATTAGCTAAGATTTCTTTGCAATAAACTGAAATAAAAAACACTTCCTTCACCTACTCATCTTTTGAAGCATGAGAGGAATCAAATTAACTGCTCTGGGGCCATAATTGGCATTCATAAATAACCTGCTGTCTACAGACACTGCCCTTCTGTTTAGTTGATTCTCCTTGTCTTCCTAGAGGCAAAAGAGAGAAACTTTCTGTAGAAGGAATATTTTCAGTGCATAATAATCTTCATCTCAACAGCTCTGCTTTTCACTCCAGAAATTATCTGGATGTATTTGCCACTCTTGGCTGGACAGCACCTGATTACAACTGCTGTGGTATGTTCAGTAATGGCAGCCTTTGTCTTCTTCAGTACAACCCTGGCACATCATTTGTCATTTTGGTATAAACTTTTAGAGCTTTTGAAACTTATAAAGCAAAAAATTCTGAAAAAAAATTAATGTATTTTAATAGGCTCTAATGGACTAGAATAACCCAGTTTCTTTTATTTCAAGATTGTCTTATTGATATTCAGGGGAACATGTATTGTACAACAGAGAACAGGTAGAAAGAGAAGACTAAAGGTCAGTTAAAAATGTGTGTGCAATGTTGTTTAAGATTTGAAATATGTATTTTCAAATACATGCTTATGCAATATTGGTGCCAGTGTAAGTCTGTGTAAATGCCTGTCTTGGGAACATATTTTCAGCTAAGAAAAAACCTCACTCTTCCCTTCTTAATGTTTTTCATACTGGCCTCACTGACTGACTCAGTCTTCATCCCCAGTCCTTAAAAGTTAGTCCTTTTTCAGCAAAAGAGACACAGATGTATAGAACAGTCTTTTGGAATCTGTGGGAGAGGGAAAGGGTGGGATGATTTGGGGGAATGGCACTGAAACATATAATATCATATAAGAAACAAATTGTCAGTCCAGGTTCGATACAGGATGCTTGGGGCTGGTGCACTGGGATGACCTGGAGGGATGGTATGCGGAGAGAGATGGGAGGGGGGTTCAGGATGGGGAACACATGTACACCCATGGTGGATTCATGTTCATGTGTGGCAGAACCAATACAATATTGTAAAGTAATTAGCCTCCAATTAAAATAAATAAATTTAAATTAAAAAAAAGAGTTAGTCCTTTTTAAAATTGTTCACAGAACTAGAACAAATAGTCCTAAAATTTATATGAAATGTTATAAGACCCAGAATTGTCAAAGCAAACCTGAAGAAAAAGGAGGCAAAACCCTCCTAGACTTTAAACAATATCACAAAGCTACAGTGATCAAAATAGCATGGCACTGACACAAAAGCAGGTATATGGAGCAGAATAGAGAGCACAGAAATAAGCTTACACATTTACAGTCAATTAATTTTTGGCATAGGAGGAAAGCACATACAAAAAAAAAGACAGTGTCTTCAGCTAGTGGCGGTTGGGAAGGCTGACAGCTGCATGTAAATCAATGAATTCAGAATGCTCTCTCACACCAAATATAATAAATAAACTCAAAATAACTTAAAAACTTAAATACAATACATGAGACCATCAAAGTCCTAAACAGGAACATAGACAAAACATTCTCTGACATAAATTGTACCAATGTTTTCTTCAGACAGTCTCCCAAGGCAAAATAAATACAAGCAAAAATAAAAAAAGGAGACCTAATCAAATTCACAAGCTTTTGTATAGCAAAGGACATCATAAACATAATGAAAATACAACCTACGATCTGAGAAAAAATATTTGTAAATATGACTAACAAGTGATTAATTTCCACAAACAGCTCATACAACTCAATAACAAAAGAACAAACAACTCAATTGAAAAATGTGCAGAAGTCCTAAATAGATATTTCTCCAAAGACATACAGATGGCCAACAGGCTCGTGAAAAGATTTTCAATATCATTAATTATTAGAGAAATTAAGATCAAAAGTAAAATGAGGTACCAACTCATACCAGTCAAAATGGCTGTCATTTAAAATAAAAAAGTCTACAAATAATAAATTCCAGGTTTGAAGAAAAGGGAACCTTCCTACACTATTGTAGGAATGTAAATTGGTGCTGACCCTATGAAAAACAGTATGAGAAATTTTCAAAAAAGTAAAAATGAGTTGGCATATGATCCAGCAATACCATTCCTGGGCATGTATATGGACAAATCTATAATTCAAAAAGATACATGCACTGCTATGTTCATAGCAGCACTATTCACAATAGCTAAGACATGGAAATAACCTAAATGTCCACCAACAGAAGAACAGGTATAGAAGATGGTGTATATATAGACAATGGAATACTACTCAGTCACAAAAAAAACGAAATAATGCTATTTTCAGCAACATGATGGACCTAGAGATTATTATACTAAGTGAAATAAGTCAGAAAGAGAAAGACAAATACCACATGATATCACTTATATGTGGAATCTGAAGTATGACAAAAATGCAAAACAGAAACAGATTCATGGATATGGAACACAGATTTGTGGCTGCTAAGGGGGAATAAGGTGAGGGAAAGAAGGATTGGGAGTTTGCAGTTACCAAATGTAAACTAGTGTGTATATATATATATATATATATATATATATATATATATAATAGACAACAAGGTCTTATTGTATGGCACAAGGAACAATACTCAATATCTTGTGGTGAACAATAATGGAAAAGGATATGTAAAAGAATATATATATATATGTATGTGTGTATGTGTGTGTGTAACTGAATCACTTTGCTGTATAGCAGAAATTAACATAGCATTGTAAATCAACTGCACTTCAATAAAATTTTAAAAGAATTATTTTCATTTTACAAGAATAATATATTAACTAGTTCCTCATTAACAAACTTTGGATGTATCATTGTCATTTATAATAATAAGAGAGTGTTACAATCCAAGACTTCAAGGAAATGATGCAAGAGAAGGACACTTGAAATCCCAAATATTTCATAGACACTATTTATGCAGCCTGAAGATTTTTCCAACTGGTGAGTCAACTCTCTTGCCAGCATAGAAATGAGACACACCTGTAAAGCAGTAACAGAACTAGGACAGATGGGAGAAAAGGCCCAAAGGTCAATTTAGCCATTCATAATATGTGGATTGTTCACCTTCATGGCCTCAGGCCCGGGCATGTCCTCTCCTGGAGACAGACCATCAGCTCTGCACTGACCCTCTGCCAGCTCCAAGTGTGTGGCCATTCCTACAGTTCAGTCCCCTTGGGTCTGACTGGGTCCTCTGCTCACCCTTGAACCATCATTGTGGCCAGGGGGAGACAAGGCTGTGACTGGCCAGGCTTGGGGCTCTGCTTTTCCCTGGTGATGGTTTGATTAACAGAAGGTTATAAACAAGTCCCAAAAAGAAGGAAAACCAGGATCTGCCCAGGGCAGCTGCAGTCTTTTGTCAGACGGTCAGTCATGGCTGACAATGGGAGTCTCTTGGCTCCCCAGTGAATGGGTTACCAGGTTTCAAAAAGGGGGGTGGTGGCTGAGAGGAGCTACCCCACGCCCAAGGTCAGGGGCCACAGCCCGGAGGAGCAACTCGATGTCCAAGAAGCAGCGGCTGCATGGGCTCAGGAGGGCCGAGAGGAGCTACTCCACGTTCACGGTCGGGGGGGCGGCTGTGAGGAGATACCCCTCACCCAAGGTAAGGAGCACCGGCTGTGCTTTGCTGGAGCAGCGGTGAAGAGATACCCCACATCCAAGGATAGAGAAAGCCAAGTAAGATGGTAGGTGTTGCAAGAGGCATCAGAGGGCAGACATACCAACCATAATCACAGAAAACTAGACAATCTAATCATATGGACCACAACCTTGTCTAACTCAATGAAACTAAATCATGCCGTGTGGGGCCACCCAAGATGGATGGGTCATGGCAGAGAGTTTTGACTTAAAATGTGGTCCACTGGAGAAGGGAATGGCAAACCACTTCAGTATGCTTGCCTTGAGAACCCCATGAATAGTATGAAAAGGCAAAATGATAGGATACTGAAAGAGGAACTCCCCAGGTCGATAGGTGCCCAATATGCTACTGGAGATCAGAGGAGAAATAACTTCAGAAAGAATGAAGGGATGGAGCCAAAGCAAAAACAATAACCAGTTGTGGATGTGACTGGTGATAGAAGCAAGATCCGATGCTGCAAAGGACACTATTGCATAGGAACCTGGAATATCAGGTCCATGAATCAAGGCAAATTGGAAGTGGTCAAACAGGAGATGGCAAGAGTGAACATCGACATTCTAGGAATCAGCGAACTAAAATGGACTGGAAAGGGTGAATTTAACTCAGATGACCATTATATCTACTACTCTGGGTAGAAATCCCTTAGAAGAAATGGAGTAGCCATCATGGTCAACAAAAGAGTCCAAAATGCAGTACTTGGATGCAATCTCAAAAACAATAGAATAATCTCTCTTTGTTTCCAAGGCAAATCATTCAATATCATGGTAATCCAAGCCTATATGCCCCAACCAGTAACGCTGAAGAAGCTGAAGTTGAACGGTTCTATGAAGACCTACAAGACCTTTTAGAACTAACACCCAAAAAAGATGTCCTTTTTATTATAGGGGACTGGAATGCAAAAGTAGGGAGTCAAAAAACACCTGGAGTAACAGGCAAATTTGGCTTTGGAATACGGAATGAAGAAGGGCAAAGGCTAATAGAGTTTTGCCAAGAGAATGCACTGGTCATAACAAACACCCATTTCCAACAATACAAGAGAAGGCTCTACATGTGGACATCACCAGATGGTCCACACCGAAATCAGATTGATTATATTCTTTGCAGCCAAAGATGGAGAAGCTCTATACAGTCAGCAAAAACAAGACCAGGAGCTGACTGTGGCTCAGATCATGAACTCCTTATTGCCAAATTCAGACTTAAATTGAAGAAAGTAGGGAAAAAAACTAGACCATTCAGATATGACCTAAATCAAATCCCTTATGATTATAGTGGAAGTGAAAAATAGATTTAAGGGACTAGATCTGATAGACAGAGTACCTGATGAACTCTGGATGGAGGTTCATGACATTGTACAGGAGACAGGGATCAAGACCATCCCCATGGAAAATAAATGCAAAAAATCAGAATGACTGAGGAGGCCATTAAAAATAGATGTGAAAAGAAGAGAAGCGAAAAGCAAAGGAGAAAAGGAAAAATATAAGCATCTGAATGCAGAGTTCCAAAGAATAGCAAGGAGAGATAAGAAAGCCTTCCTCAGAGATCAATGCAAAGAAATAGAGGAAAACAACAGAATGGGAAAGACTAGAGATCTCTTCAAGAAAATTAGGGATACCAAGAGAACATTTCATGCAAAGATGGGTTCGATTAAGGACAGAAATGGTATGGACCTAAGAGAAGCAGAAGATATTAAGAAGTGATGGCAAGAATACACAGAAGAACTGTACAAAAAAGAACTTCACGACCCAGATAATCATGATGGTGTCACCTAGAGCCAGATATCCTGAAATGTGAAGTCAAGTGGGCCTTAGAAAGCATCTCTACGAACAAAGCTAGTGGAGGTGATGGAATTCCATTTGAGCTATTTCAAATCCTGAAAGATGATGCTGTGAAAGTGCTGCACTCAATATGCCAGCAAATTTGGAAAACTCAGCAGTGGCCACAGGTTTCATTCCAATCCCAAAGAAAGGCAATGCCAAAGAATGCTCAAACAACTGCACAATTGCACTCATCTAACAGGCTGGTAAAGTAATGCTCAAAATTCTCCAAGCCAGGCTTCAGCAATACATGAACATGAACTTCCAGATGTTTATACTGATTTTAAAAATGGCAGAGGAACCAGAGATCAAATTGCCAACATCTGCTGGATCATTGAAATAGCAAGAGAGTTCCAGAAAAGCATCTATTTCTGCTTTAATGACTATGCCAAAGCCTTGGGCTGTGTGGATCACAATGAACTGTGGAAAATTCTGAAAGAGATGGGAATATCAGACCACCTGACCTGCCTCTTGAGAAACCTGTATGCAGCTCAGGAAGCAACAGTTAGATCTGGACATGGAACAGCAGACTGGTTCCAAATAGGAAAAGGAGTATGTCAAGGCTGTATATAGTCACCCTACTTATTTAACTTATATGCAGAGTACATCATGAGAAATGCTGGGCTGGAAGAAGCACAAGCTGGAATCAAGATTGCAGGGAGAAATATCCATAACCTCAGATATGCTGATGGCACCGCCCTTATGACAGAAAGTGAAGAGGAACTAAAAAGCTTATTGATGAAAGTGAAAGAGGAGAGTGAAAAAGTTGGCTTAAAGCTCCACATTCAGAAAACGAAGATCATGGCATCTGGTCCTTTCACTTCATGGCAAATAGATGGGGAAACAGTGGAGACAGTGTCAGACTTTATTTTGGGAGGGCTCCAAAATCACTGTAGATGGTGTTTGCAGCCATGAAATTAAAAGATGCTACTCCTTGGAAAGAAAGTTATGACCAACCCGATAGTATATTGAAAAGCAGAGATATTACTTTGCTAACAAAGGTCCGTCTAGTCAAGGCTATGGTTTTTCCAGTGGTCATGTATGGATGTGAGAGTTGGACTGTGAAGAAAGCTGAGCTCCAAAGACTTGATGCTTTTGAACTGTGGTGCTGGAGAACTCTTGAGAGTCCCTTGGATTGCAAGGAGATCCAACCAGTCCATCCTAAAGGAGATCAGTCCTGGGTGTTCATTGGAAGGACTGATGTTGAAGCTGAAACTCCAATACTTTGGCCGCCTCGTGCAAAGAGTTGACTCATTGGAAAAGACTCTGATGCTGGGAGGGATTGGGGGCAGGAGGAGAAGGGTACAACAGAGGATGAGATGGCTGAATGGCATCACCAACTTGATGGACATCAGTCTGAGTGAACTCCGGGAGTTGGTGATGGACAGGGAGGCCTGGCGTGCTGTGATTCATGGGGTCACAAAGAGTCAGACAGGACTGAACGAGTGCACTGAACTGAACTGAATATGTGGATATTTGGAACTCTAATTTGGCCATTGAATTTGTGAATTAAAAAAAAATATGAACTATAAGAAGAATATACAACCTTTTATATCAATCACGAATTTCTTCATTTAGTTCATACGTTAGTCAAAAATATAAAACACACAACAGAGGAAAGACCAGTTGATGCTAGGATATGCAATGGGTCAAGATTGGACTTATTCATGGGGAGCTTGTAAATGCACACAATTAGAAACTTCTTGGGTCTCTCACCTAAGTGCTAAGTCACTTTAGTCATGTCCAACTCTGTGTGATCCTATAGACTGTTGCCTACCAAGCTCCTCTGTCCACGAGATTCTCCAGGCAAGGATACTGGAGTCCGTTGCCATGCCTTCCTGCAGGTGATCCCAAACCATGGATCAAACCCATGTCTTTTATGTCTCCTGAATTGGAGGCAGGTTCTTCACCACTAGTCCCACCTGGGAAGCCCCAAGAACACATAAGAAAAGCTGCTTAAAATATGGAACAGCAAGAATTCAGGACCCTGAGTTCAGACACCAGATCTTGATTTATTGTTTAACACAGTAACAAAGTTATTTCTGGGTATTTTAAGACCCTCTGAGCAGGAAAAGATAAAAAACTAAGGAAATCTAGTTTGGGATGCCTAAGATAAGGCTTCATGCTTCTTGATGTTACTTTCTTTACTCTCCCTGAGGAGTAGAAGATAAATTACGGGACTTTCAATTGTTGCCTTTGTCTATGCTGTGCTTGTACGCATTTGATTCAAAATAAGGATTGTCAGCTGAACAGATTTATTCTGTCAAGTATTGCAGTTATGCCACTCTTTCGCACTTGGACTCAAAAATGGAAGCATAAAACCAATAGACTTCCAAAATATATTGGTAGGAAGTCTTTGTTATATGAACAGGCATTTATTGTTTAGGGTTATAGAGATTTGACAGAACAAGGACACTTTCTGTAAACTGGATTCATGTTTTGGACTTCCCTGGGGTTCAGTGGTGAAGAATCCGTCTGCAATGCAAAAGACTTGTGTTTGATTCCTGGGTCAGGAAGATCCCCTGGAGACAGGAATGGCTACCCACTCCAGGATTCATGCCTGGAAAATTCTATATACAGAGGAGCCTAATGGGCTACAGTCCATGGGGCTTCAAAGAGTCAGACACGACTGAGCACAAACACACACAGGGTAGTGGGGGACAGTTCAGGTGGTAATGTGAATGATGGGGAACTTCAGAAGTTCTGCTCGCTCACCTGCCACTCACCTTCTGTTGTGCAACCCGGTTCCTAACAGGTCACAGACCAGTATTGGTCTGTGGTCCCAGGGTTGGCAACCCCTGTTCTAGATCTTCCCCGTTTTTTCCCTATTCAACCAACCATCTGGATGATTTTTGTCCTCCTTGCACAGTCTTCTAGATAGTTCTTTCCTTTTCTAATAATGATTCCTAGCTTTTTACCTATTATTTTCACCCAGATTTTAAAAATAATTTTTTAATTTAACTTCCCATAGACACCATCCTGAGCAGCAGTGTCTTGCAGACTAATGAGTATCACCTAGAGGAGGCTATGCCTCCTACTAAAAATTTATCATATAACTTTCTGAAGATTCTGCCCAGCCTCTGTGACAGCCTGCCAGTTCCTAAAGCTGTATTATACCAGGGCCACCAGACTCTATTAGACTTGGTTTTCCTTTCTTTGATCATTTCCCCTCTTTTCCTTGATTTGCTTGCAGTCAGTGCTCCCACCTATTTATAGGATATGCAGAAAACTACTCTTATCCCGTGGGTAAATGTGTCCCACCTCTGGATATTACAACCAAACCCCTCCATGCCCTGAAACACTGTGTGCTTCATGTTGGGTCTATCTATTAAGCAAAATCTTGAAATCAACACAGGCAGTATTATTTGTTTCAAGTCAGAACTCATATAAAGAAGGATTATATGAGTCTTCTCTTCACTTAGCTTGCTTCACAGAAGGTACTTGGGCCAAAGTAGAGCTGTACAGGTGACATGGCAGGATTCCAGAAAAGATTCCCTCATTGTTGTTTTCCTTAACAATGAAAACCAAAATTAGTGTGGTCTTGTCACTGGGGGATGGATATTTAGGGCTTGGCCACTATAGTATAATAGATGGGAAACTATACAGCCCAGATTCTCTTTAAGGAAGAACTTACAGCCCGGGTACAGGGGATGTGGTCCAGAAACAGCATCTAGCTGTGAGATCCTTTAGGGTCTGCCTCAGCTGAATAGAGCCTTCTCAAAGTAGGTCGCACCCTACTTGCCTCCTGCAATGTGAGACTAAGCCAGGGCAAGGGAGAGAAGCTCAGGGTAGAACTAGGAATGTAATCTCATTGACTCTAAAGAATTTGAGAAAATTCTAAATTCAAACCTGGCCTTCCATGTCATTATATAAGCTAACCTATCAAAATGGAAATATAGAACATATTTTAAAATTTTAGCCAGATTTAAAATATTTATACATATGATATTTTTAGTTGTGCCCCAAGCCAAACAGTTGGCTGATAGACAGGGAGTTAATGCTGGACAGGGAAGCCTGGCGTGCCACAGTCCATGGGGTCATAAAGAGTCGAACAGGACTGAGCAAATGAATTGAAAGCCAAGCAACTGCACACTTGGACACTTGGTGTGCAAATGAAACACTGAAATGATCTTCATTTCAAATATAGATATATTTGAATATATATCATCAAAATATAATGATCTTCTTCAGCAAACTTCTAGAGCATAAAGCATGCTCGTACTTTCATGCTTAGTATTTGAGAGAGCGGTTTGTTTTTTATTGTGTATATACACTTTTGAATTTTTCATGAATGACTTGAAAGAGCCTGAACTCTGATTATTAACTGTTGTCACTGTTGAGCAAAGGTTTCTGGCAACCATAAGGAGCATCACTTGATATACAGACTGCAGTTCACAGGCAGAAGGATTGCTGGGTCCAAGTGTCTTTATTTCTTTGTCGTTCTATGAAAAAAAATGTGGGCTGTGCATGATCAGAGGGATCCCAATCTACCAGCTCTCTCTGTGTACGGCTCTAAAATGAGAGAAGTCTTGCATGGTGGGGACTATGCATTTTGGGCTCAGGCACCAAGCTGTCTGAGATCATATGTAAGATAATTAAGGAAGACCTTAGGGAAGAAAACTCCAACTTCCCCAAACTTAGAAACCTTGGGAATTGCACTTCTTTCTTATAGAGAGATGAGCAGTCTGTGAGCAGTCTCTATGAAGGAGGGAGGGGGCTGAGTCTTTGGCTCCAGCTGGCTTGTCGCAGGCAAGGTGATGATTTGGATCTTATTTTTTGTACGGTCTATAAAATGAATAAATAGGTAAAAGTGGAACTCATGTTTCCAATAGTAAGAAGTTGATAGGTAAAATGTTTAAAGAAAAGGATAGGGTTTTTGTTTCAGAAGCCAGTCTAAATTGGTGTTGCTTTTCTCATTGGTTTAGTAATATATTCATGCGAATAAGTAATATAATTCCTCTAAATTACAATGTGATTTCTTGCTTATCTATAACCTCTATGTAAGTCCAAGAAAAAATTAATTTTATGTTAAATATTTAAACTTCATATTTTATAATTCTTAGGGAAACACAATTTTAGATCTGAAGTTTCTCTAGTGTCCATCTGAAGTTTCTCTAGTGTAAATCTGTATCTTTTAAATATTAACTGCTTTAAGTATTATGTATATTTGTTGAGCCAAAGTATTTCTATGTCTGTGTATGTGTTAGTCACTCAGTCCTGTCCAACTCTTTGCGACTCCACAAACTGTAGCCTGTCAGGCTCCTCCGTGCATGGGATTCTCCAGGCAAGAATACTGGAGTGGATTGCCGTTCCCTTCTCCAGGGGATCTTCCTGACCCAGGGATCGAACCCAGGTCTCCTGCATTGCAGGCAGATTCTTTACCATCTGAGCTACAGGGAAGATCTCTGTAAGTATTTCTATATGAAACATTTTTATATGATTAAAGTAAGAGGTAAAATTTAGTTCACTCATATTCATTGCTTAATATAAGCATTAAAAATCATAATTGTAAAAGTGCAACAAAATATAAATTTTAAAATGGAATATCTCTTGTTGACAGCATATATCTATATCTAAATAACAAAACTACTTGATACAATTCTAAGGAATCATCATTGTTCAGATGGCTTCTAAAGGTCCAATTTACTTTTACATAGATAGACATTTAGTTTTCTAATGACTCAGAAGACTAATCAAGAAATATTCTAATGGATTTTTAAATATCTTTTTTTTTTTTTTGCTATTCTTAGTATACTTCTGGTTTTTCTTCTAGGAGGCATTAGTGGAACTTACTTGTATTGGCTCTTGCAAATTTTTGAGCCAACCTTTACAGAAGCAAATATGCTAGTACATTACATTCAGAAAAGCATAGAATACTCTTTAAAACTGGGATGTAGTGGCCTAGACTCCAATATCTGGCTCTTGCTTGTCTTCTCAATTTTCTTGAGGCAAATTAGAAGGGGTAAAGTCAGCTAGGGTCTTTTTGCTGTCATCTATGACGTACTTGCTTAATAGTACAAGGGCTAAAAGTGAGGATTCTGGGGAATAACTGCCTCAATTCATGAACTGGTTCTAGGATTTACTATTAGCATCTCCTTGTACTCCCAACAGTTCATAGCACAGTGCCTGACACATAGTAAGCACTAAATAAAAGTACTTTGAGTCCACAAATCAGTATTATATCTTAGACTAGATTTTAGGTACACTGGGCTTAACTTTCAAAGCAATTAGTTCCTCTTCATTTTTTGTGAGGTCCTGAAAATAATACTTATGAAAATAAGTATCATAGTCAGAAATTCATGACTTGTTTACTAAGTTGTTTACTAAGTAAACAAAGGGTTTTTGTTGGGTTGTTTACTAAGTTACCCACACAAGTTGTTTTCTATCCTTTCAGAGCCTCAATCCTCACTCTTTTGAAACAAAGATAACAGGAATGTATATCCTGAAATTAAGAGATTGTCTACATAAAATAATGTCAATCCATGTTAGTACTCAGCCAGGATTATAGGATCCAACCTAGCCCAGCTCATTCTCTTGACCCATCCACCCTGCTAAAGCATTCTGTGTTGCCAGTAAGTTTTGTCATTAATCTCGGCAGTTTCAAAAATCTACAAACTATCTTTTATCTTTGTCTCGCTAATAAATTGGAAAGCCACGTTTGAAGTCTGAAACCTATAAATTTTAAACACCAACACTTAGTTAAAAACAACTATTCTAATTTTTAGTTTTATCTTACCACAGAAAATCAAATATTTTCATCCTAATAATAAATATTTGTTTTATATATTCACCAATTTCTTAATGAGATTTAAAGGATTTTGTTTATGTTTCCCTCCACCCTGAGGCTATAAAACCATTTCATGACACTAAAGTCAAATTTTTAACTTACTAGTAAGATGTGAAATGCTTATTTAATGAGGTGCTAAATACTGGTCTAATTCAAAAAATGATGCTAGTCACCATTAACATTAGCAGTCTACAGTAGCTTAATATGTTGCATATAATTAGTATTAATCTTCAGTCATTTGGCATTTAAAGGCATTAAAAGCTACTCAAAGTATCTAGCTAAGAAACTGCTGGTAATTGATAATATCTACCTCCAGCTTTAGAAAAATATAATCTCAGCTGGAAGTCTCCAGATGGGGTTAGTAAAAAAGTTTCTCATTGCTCTCAGTATAGTCTGCACTTCATATCAAACACAGAGAAAGAATATGAAATGCTAAGAATTAAAAACTGAGTTTGCCCATCACTTTGTTAATGCTGATATTTTCATTAAATTGGCTGAAAAAAATGAATGGTGCTGTATTTGGAGGAGAAACAAAGGAACTGCTCACATTAATTTTTCTAGGTAAATGTAAGTTCTTCCAATTCCATAACTAGTAATTTAATCCTAAAACGTTCTTCTTAACAAAAAACAACACTTAGGTTATATAGGAACACAGATTTAGAGGAGATAGAAAATGTCTTTGTAAATGTAGATGGAATCAATGAAACTCAAAGATTAATATCAAGATATCACACTTCCAGGAAGTCATTAAAAAATGACTGGCTTAAATTCAGATTTTTAAATTTCTGGTGCTCAGTATCTTCAGTTGTATCTGACTCTTGCAACCCTACGAACCATAGCCTTCCAAGTTCCTCTCTCCATGGGATTCTCCAGGCAAGAATACTGCAATGGTGGCCATGCCCTCCTCCAGGGGATCTTCCCCACCCAGGGAAGCCTCTCATGTAGTTTGCATTCGCAGGCAGGTTCTTTACCACTAGCATCACCTGGCAAAGCCATCCTTTGCCCAGAGTATAATATGCAGATGGAATTTAAATAGAGAAAACCCAAAATTCTGTATCATAAAGCAGATGATACATTAAGCCTCATGAACTAAAAGTTGGTAATTCTCTAATTATTAGTCTTAGGCAAGATAATGCAGCTTTGAAAGCCTAAAGGGAATGCTGAGACTTTAAAGACAAAACCAAATTCATCATTCAGTTGTGTCATTAAAGCCTAAATGTGCACTCAGGAAATAATTTTTAAAATGATTCAGATAATTATTTCATAGTAGTCTGAAACATTTTAACTGGAAATTAGTTATAAAACAAACAAACAAAAAAATTGTTCTCTTGTGTATTTCTTCTTTCTTTACTCCAGGATATACAGAGGACTACTTAATAAGTGGGGGAAGGGAAGAAAAAGAGGAAGACAGCAGGATAGTTCAGGATATTTTTTTTCTCCCATGCATAAAAGCTGAGTAAAATAAAAACTAAAATCTTCTAAAGAATGGGACTGTCCTGTTCCTCCTGCCCCCACACTCCAGTTTTTCTTAAGCCCTTCATCTGAGAAACCTGGAGATAAAAGGAATTGGTTATCTTAGTAGATAAAGGATGTCACTGGAGAAAAACTTAAATAAAGATTTAGAGATGGTCAAAACTGTGTGGAATGGCAAAAGGACACCTTGACAGAATGGTCTTGTAAAGAGTGTCAATGAAGTTAGTGAAAAAAAGTAAGATATAAAAAAAGAGGCTTACAGATGATTTACTTACACAAAGCTCTAAGATTTCCTTTTCAGAGGAAAGCTTTCATAGTCACTATTGTAAACTTTCTCACTTAACAAATTGGTTCTTTTGTAATGTGTCATTGGAAACATTTTACATGAGAAATGCAAAATTCAAATATAAACAAATATTAGCTATGTTGCCAAATTTCTCCCATATTTCCTTTAATCACTTACTGTGTTTCACTTCAAAGATTGCCAAACTGAATTAGTCTATGAACTAAAAAATATTTGAAAAGTATGAAATATTAATCTAATTCTGTGGTAGGCAACAACTCCTAACTTGTCTGTAATACACTAATTATAAGAACATAGGTAAAAACCAAGATAAAGAGAAAAAGAACTGTATAAGCAACCAAAGCAAATCAAATGCCTTCTAAGTATTTCATTCTAAAGGGAGCTTTTCAGAATATTGAACATTTTTACACCATATACAATGCAAATACACATTATGGCTAGTTCCTCAATTTATAGAAAATAGGAGGTAAAAAAATTTAAATTAGGAGGTAAGATTCTCATTGAGAAGTTCCTAGACCTTGATCCAGCAATACCATATCTAGAAACACATTATGCAGATATATTGTTTTGCAACTGTGTAAGTATAAAGATGTTTACCACTTATCCACCACTCCTCTACTTTTTTTCAAGTAGTAAAAAAAAAAAAAAAAAAATTGTAAATAAATCAATTCCCATTCAGAGGTTTGGGGAACACATGTTTGCCTGTGGTGGATTCATTTTGATATTTGGCAAAACTAATATGATTTTGTAAAGTTTAAAAATAAAATAAAATTTAAAAATAAATAAATAAATAAATAAAATAAAAAAGGATGGTTCATTCACACATGGAGTATGCTGCTGCTAAGTCGCTTCAGTCGTGTCCGACTCTGTGCAACCCTAGAGACAGCAGCCCACCAGGCTCTCCCGTCCCTGGGATTCTCCAGGCAAGAACACTGGAGTGGATTGCCATTTCCTTCTCCAATGCATGAAAGTGAAAAGTGAAAGTGAAGTCACTTAGTTGTGTCCGACTCTTCGCGACCCCATGGACTGCAGCCTGCCAGGCTCCTCTGTCCATGGGATTCTCCAGGCAAGAGTACTGGAGTAGGGTGCCATTGCCTTCTGCATGTGCCTATTTTAAAAGAAAAATGATTGTGTTCTGTCATACTGATATGGAAGAACTGAAAATTTGTCTGTAAGTGAATTGTTAATTTTTTAATGTTTAAATCCATAAATATTTCTGAAAGATTATATAAGAAAAATGTAATTACTTATGTCAGGAAAGTGAGAATAAGGGTGAGAAGGGGCAGTATGCCAAACCAAACCCATTTTACTGAGGACACTGAAGCTGAAAGAAACTACAGCAACAGTAATAGTTCTCCTGTTTGAATTCTGTACTCAGGATCAAGGATTCCAGTTTCAGAGTGGGTGCATTTAATCATTTTATAATGTTGCTTTTAATGAGAATAAAAATAATTCTGATAATATATGACATATATCATATATTAAAATGCCAACTTGATAACTAATGCATTTTATTCATCTGGACACTTTTATTTTATTCAAGACTCACTTTAAAACAAAACAAACAAAAACATGAAACAACAAAAAAATAATTCTTGTAGTTCAGATGCTCATCTCTATGTCAATGTGTGCATTTTTTGTCAATGTGTGCAATATTTTACAAAATATTCCAGGGTTATATAGTCCTTCACAAAATAAATTTTCCCTCTGAAATTCCCAGGCACGCAATGTCTCAAACTGCAGTTGGTTGCAAATGCAGTGATCTATGAGTAGAAACAGGTTTAAAGGCCATTCACCAGAGCTCAGCAATCAGCACTAACTACTACAGGCTTCAGAGTGGAATACATATATTGATTTTACTTTATAAATCCTCTTCTGGTGGCCTCCTGCATTGCCTTACAGATTACCTCTGTACCTGTAAATCATCCCACAGCTGAGATTGGTTGTACCACTCATAAACCTGATTCTTTGATTTAAATGTTAGGGAACTGGAAGCAGATATTTTCATTAATCTTTTATGTGCTTTTTTCTTACACATTTTTCTTCAGGATAGTGTGAAGATAATTATATAGTTTTAACCTTCCTTGATTTATAATTTAAGATATTTGGCTCATAGATATTACAATGTAAGAAAGGTTAGCCCTGAGCTAATTTGTGAAATACATATTTTTAGAAAACCCAATGTCTTTGAGTTCTTTCTTTCACCTTCTATGACTTCACTCCCTCAGGCACCTACTGCTTTGATTTAAACAATTTAACATCAATTTACACAGCTATGAATTGCATGCAACTACTACAAGTTTTTAAATGCTATTTCCACCCTAAGATTTAAACATTAACAAGTATCAGCTACTTTAAGGGAAGCTTTAAGATTACCTTAGGTTGGAAATGCTTCATGTCAGGTAGCCAACTTTTGGAACATCCACCACACTCATAAAAATGTCTTTAAATATCTTTCTGGTAGTTTCTGGTAGAGCTATGGTAGCCTTATTTCTTCTATCCAACTTTGCCCCAGCCCCAGCCAATTGGATGACCATTTGATGCTGGTTGGTCCAAGAAAGTTCTTTCAACAAAGAAGCTTCACTTGAGAATAAGAGTTTCTAACTGAGATTGAATAGTGATATAAAATCTCAGAAGTTTTGACTCTGCATTCAACTGCCCAGGGACTGAGTATGAAAGAAATCAGGCCTGCAGAAACAAGACATGAAGGTTTTAATTGAGAATAAGAAACAAGAGATGGAAAAACATAAACAGTTCAAATGTCCTTGTTCCATTCTGACTCTTGAATTCAATGGGGCATTTTTATTTTCTTGTGAAAATTAGCCCACTTCAATTAGGTTACACCAAACTGGTTTTTGTTACTTGCAAACCAAGTACTCCAACTGATGTATGGCACTTGTCATCCCCTTCCCTTTGGGGATAACATTATTCAATATTCTCTGAGGAAATGAACTTATTTCACCCACAGTCTGTGGGGTCAGATAAAACTGTTTCCACTTTTAGATCCAGGGCTTAGCTTTTGATCTAAATTAACCAGGACACCCCATTTTCAGTGAATACGACTGGTTTATGGATGGATACATGGTACACTGAGAGTCAATGGAATGAAGGGCAACTTTCCTGGAATTTCTGGGAGAACCTCCCTTTTCCTTTGAAATTTGAACCTGAAAGTTCATAGTTTAGAACAACTTGCACACTCTTGCTCTGAAGAAGAGTCAGTTTATACTAAATCAAGTCAAGTCTAAGGAAGTGTCACTTAACAAGAAAGAAAAAAAATGTATTACAGTGGCTTCAGTTGAGTCTCAGGTTCAAACTCTATTGTATTTTATATACTCTGTACTTTTCAACCAAAAGCCTCCTAACTGATAAAAAGCTACAGAGATACGACTGCTATAGAGATGCAGTTGCCTTCTTTATCTAAATTATGTCTTATTTTTTCAAGTAAAAGAGAAAATTCAGATGCTAAGAACATTATATTTAAATTTACGTTTTCTATAAGCAAAAAGACAGCATTGATTTAATTTTTATGGCAAAGGCAATTTATTAATTTTGCATTTCATCTTTCAAATTATAATATTTGGCAAATGCTCTGTATCACATAGAGAAAAAGCAACAGATGGGAGATAAGAAAAACCTCAGTTTGCCCCTAATTTTCCTATACACTAGTTATTTATAAACTAGGAAATCTGTTTCTCTCTCTCTGTCTTGATTTCATGCAACAGATAACACGTATACCCAGGTAATCCATAAGGTTCCCGGGGAGATAAAAGCGACAAGTTGTACATTCAAAGCTCCTCAGAAATATCTGTAGCAATATACATATGCACTTGTGCATTCTTCAGAAATTAAAGTATAAATCCTTAGATTTGTAGAATATGCTTTTCCCCCCAAATAAACATCTAGCATACATATAATATCAAGTTTTATGTAGTCTCAACTTTCCATCCTATACTGGAGTTAAGGTAGGACTTTTCTCTTGCTTTAGTGGGCAATACTCAAGAAAGTTGAGTGTTGCTGGAGTAGTAGTCAGTGACTTATTGATTGCTTATGGAGCACCAGTTGTGCTAAGTTGCTTCAGTTGTGTATGACTGTGATACTATGGACTGTAGCCCACCAGGCTCCTCTGTCCATGGGGCTCTCCAGGCAAGAATACTGGAGTGGGTTGTCATGCCCAACTCCAGGGAACCTTCCTGACCCAGAGATCAAACTCATGTCTCTTATGTCTCCTGGACTGGCACATGGATTCTTTCCATGCTACTTGGGAAGCCCAAGTATCACCCTAGTTCAATATTATGAAGAGTAAGATTGCTTGAAGAAGTATAACAAAGTACTGGCCCTTGGAAATGTGCAATACTTAACAAGCAAGGGATCTTTTGGCTCTAGCAGCTTTCAATCATGACAAAATTTTTAATTGTGACAAATTTTAATTGTGAGAAAATAAAAATGCATAAAGTTAAGGAAATTCTTTTAAACCTGCAATTAATAGCACAGTTCTTTGGATTACTGAGACTATTTCTACTCATTTGTCCAAACTTAGATAAGGCTAAGTTTGTTGCTATAGGGTATATTTTCAGAATATTTGCTTTTTTAAAAAACTGAATATAAACGGAGTATATTGAAAAGTCAAAATGGTTTGGTTTGATAATTTATAGAGTAACAGTTTGTATTCCTAAGTTTCTTAAAACTCTGCTAGGTACAAAATAAAATCTGATCACTGTCAGGCAGACAAGAATTTATTTAACAAACAGTTGTAGACCTATTAAAGGCTAGACACTGGGCTTATAAAATAAAATACAGATTTTGCTATGTAGGAAAATCAAAATAAATAGCAGAAACAAATACATAAAACCCCAAACAGAATACTATTCCAACAGTGCTCTAATTATGAGTATCATGCATTGTACTTTTGTTATGCTATGATACTCAGAGCACTTCTGGAGTAGTATTCCACTCAACATTTTATCTATTTGTTTCTGCCATACATTTTGATTTTCATACATGGCAAAATCTATGTTTTAATTATTTTAGAATCCCAGTGTCTAGCCTTTAATAAGCCTAATAACTGTTTGTTGAATGAATGAATTTCAAAGATTGCTTATAAAGTACCTTCCTGGATATCAATAAGCCAATTACATCAAGCTAATTACTTGGTTGATTGACTATTAGTGCTACTAACAGTCTTTGAAAATTTCAAATAAACTTATTCATATGTTAAGTAGAAAGGTGGATTAGATTTTTAATGGAATATAGTCAAGAGAATTTTAAAGAGTTTTCTGTTCATTAATGTTAACAGGGAAATGAAATAGGACTGGTATCAATACTAAAATTTACTTTAAAAACTAATACTTTTTTTCCTGAATTAAGTATGACCATATGTTCAAACTTTAGCAGATAAAGAAACTATAAGGAATAAAATTAAGAAAATCCCTTATGTAACCATCCCAACAATAGTTGATGGTATTTATTAAACTGTTCGTGCACTATTTTTCACACACACACACACACACAGAGAAAAGCACATATGTTGTAAGATGCTCACTGATAAAAACTGAACAACCCATGCTTTGGGACGTATTTCAGTCACATTTATTTTTGCTATTTTCTCTTAGAATTCTGGTGGCTAGGTTCATTCACTGCCAAATTTGCAGAGGAATAGTTAACACTGACATAAAAATACTGTGATATTAATTCCTAGGAGGAGAAATTCCTGAGCCTCTCCTCAAATCCAGTCTTCTGGCAGAGGTAGGATTTGGAGGAGGGTGGTATTCGATCCCTGGGTTCAGAAGAGCCCCCCAGAGGAGGGCATGGCAATAGACTCCAGTATTCTTGCTTGGAGAATCCCATGGACAGAGGAGTCTGGTGAGCTATGGTCCACAGAGTCACAAAGAGTCAGACATGACTAAAATGACTTAGTATGCACTCATGCATGAATGGTATTCCAGGTAGGTGGCCAGGTTGCCTGGCCCACCCAGGAAAGGATGGGACTCCCAAAACTACCTTTTCCATTGATAAAGTGATGGGAAAGCCTCTGGCCTCCAGCTACTTTGGTTCATCTCTGTTCTCACTAGACTGGTAGAAAGAGGTCTGCTGGCAATTGAGTTTAAAAGAGGGATCATTAGTACATTAGGAGGTCCTATATCTGATTCCATTGGATATCAGAGTCTTTGCTCTCCTGACAGGTGGCAAGAAATGATCTAGTAGTAAACTGATGAGTGGGCCAGTGCAAGTAAATAGTAGATTTCCTTGGGTATATTTGGAGATGAGAAGTCTCTAAGAGGGAGAAGTGAAAAGCAAAGGAGAAAAGGAAAGATATAAGTATCTGAATGCAGAGTTCCAAAGAATAGCAAGAAGAGATAAGAAAGCCTTCCTCAGCGATCAATGCAAAGAAATAGAGGAAAACAACAGAATGGGAAAGACTAGAGATCTCTTCAATAAAACTAGAGATGTCAAGGGAACATTTCATGCAAAGATGAGCTCGAAAAAGGACAGAAATGGTATGGACCTAACAGAAGCAGAAGATATTAAGAAGAGATGGCAAGAATACACATAAGAACTGTACAAAAAAGATCTTCACACCCAGATAATCACAATGGTGTGATCACTGACCTAGAGCCAGACATCCTGGAATGTGAAGTCAAGTGGGCCTTAGAAAGCATCACTACGAACAAAGCTAGTGGAGGTGATGGAATTCCAGTTGAGCTATTCCAAATCCTGAAAGATGATGCTGTGAAAGTGCTGCACTCAATATGCCAGCAAATTTGGAAAACTCAGCAGTAGCCACAGGACTGGAAAAGTCAGTTTTCATTCCAATCCCAAAGAAAGGCAATGCCAAAGAATGCTCAAACAACCGCACAATTGCACTCATCTCACATGATAGTAAAGTAATGCTCAAAATTCTCCAAGCCAGGCTTCAGCAATATGTGAACCGTGAACTTCCTGATGTTCAAGCTGGTTTTAGAAAAGGAAGAGGAACCAGAGATCAAATTGCCAACATCTGATGGATCATGGAAAAAGCAAGAGAGTTCCAGAAAAACATCTATTTCTGCTTTATTGACTATGCCAAAGCCTTTGGCTGTGTGGATCACAATAAACTGTGGGAAATTCTGAAAGAGATGGGAATACCAGACCACCTGATCTGCCTCTTGAGAAACCTGTATGCAGGTCAGGAAGCAACAGTTAGAACTGGACATGGAACAACAGACTGGTTCCAAATAGGAAAAGGAGTACATCAAGGCTGTGTATTGTCACCCTTTTAATTTAACTTCTATGCAGAGTACATCATGAGAAACGTTGGGCATGGTGAAGCACAAGCTGGAATCAAGATTGCCGGGAGAAATATCAATAACCTCAGATATGCAGATGACACCACCCTTATGGCAGAGAGTGAAGAGGAACTAAAAAGCCTCTTGATGAAAGTGAAAGAGGTGAGTGAAAAAAAGTTGGCTTAAAGCTCAACATTCAAAAAACGAAGATCGTGGCATCCGGTTCCATCACTTCCTGGGAAATAGATGGGGAAACAGTGGAAAGTGTCAGACTTTATATTTTTTGGCTCCAAAATCACTGCAGATGGTGACTGCAGCCATGAAATTAAAAGATGCTTACTCCTTGGAAGGAAAGTTATGACCAACCTAGATAGCATATTGAAAAGAAGAGACATTATTTTGCCAACAAAGGTCCGTCTAGTCAAGGCTATGGTTTTTCCTGGGGTCATGCATGGATGTGAGAGTTGGACTGAGAAGAAGGCTGAGTGCCAAAGAATTGATGCTTTTGAACTGTGGTATTGGAAAAGACTCTTGAGATCCCCTTGGACTGCAAGGAGATCCAACCAGTCCATTCTGAAGGAGATCTGTTCTGGGATTTCTTTGGAAGAAATGATGCTAAAGCTGAAACTCCAGTACTTTGGCCACCTCATGTGAAGAGTTGATTCATTGGAAAAGCCTCTGATGCTGGGAGGGATTGGGGGAAGGAGGAGAAGGGGACAACAGAGGATGAGATGGCTGGATGGCATCACTGACTGGATGGACGTGAGTCTGAGTGAACTCTGGGAGTTGATGATGGACAGGGAGGCCTGGCATGCTGCAATTCATGGGGTCACAAAGAGTCTGATATGACTGAGCGACTTAACTGACTGACTGACATATTATTATGACAAGTGTAAATATAAATACAATAGATCTTTATTTAATGCAAATGAGAGAGACGTGACCAATTCTCATATAAAAATGTTCTTTAAGTACAGATAAGCTTACAAAAATTATTAGAGGTAACAATACAAACGTATATTTATGTAAATTATCTTCTTTTTATAAACAATAAGCTTTATTGTACCTTATTTATAATGCATATTTTGTGATGGACTTTGTTTTAATATTACGATGGAAATATTTACAGTCACTAATGTTTAGTATTTTTTCCCTGGTATGTGCATATTAAGTCAGTTTAGTTGTGTCTGACTTTGTGACCCTATGGACTGTAGCATGCCAGGCTCCTGCATCATGGGATTCTCCAGTCAAGAATACTCAAGCGAGATGCCATGCCATCCTCCAGGGGATCTTGCCGATCCAGGGATCAAACCTGCCTCTCATGTCTCCTGGTTTGGCAGGTGGGTTCTTTACCACTAGCACCAACTGGGAAGCTCTAATCCCCTGATACAGCTCCTCAAAATATTTTACAACCTTGTTTTCCTCAAAAATCCAACTGTCCCCTGTTTTCTCTCACCCTCTGTACATAATTGTACTTCCAAAAATACTGATTCATCATAGAAAAATGTCTGAGAAACCCTGAATTAATATTGTGTCTTTTCATATTGTCTTCCTTTTTTCACTCACCCTAAATGTAAAAACCTTTTACTCATTTATCTTTACTATATTCTGTGTTACTCTTTTTTTAAGGCTCTATCTTCACATGCATATTCAGATTTTCTCTCTTCATGGTCTTTAGAAAAATATCTGAGTACTTGCTCCCTTATATGCAAGAGACTGGCCTTGTGTAGTCCTCTCCTAAGTAGTATCAAGCTGGCCTGGGTAGCCAGTAACATTAAGTGAAAGTACTAGTGTGTCACTACTAATATTAAGCTATGATAGAATGTGCCTTCCATTTTGAGTGCACTCCCATTTACCCTCGCTTTGTCTCAGAGAACTTGCTGGAGGAAGCCAGCTGCCATGGAGGCACTCATGTGATGAGGATCTGAAGCCTCGTCCCTGAAGCAACTGAGTGAACTTGGAAGCTGATACTGCAGCCCCGCAGCTGACTGCTTGACTGTTACCTCATGATAGACCCTGAACTAGAAGCATCCAGCTATGCTACTCTAGAATTCCTGACACATAGAAAGTATGTGAGATAATAAATGTTTGTTGTTTTAAGCTGCTAAATTTTGAGATAATTTGATAAGCAGAATATATAGCAAATGCAATCCCCAAATGACTTTATATGTTAACTTATTTATGGACTCTCCTCTGTTTCATTGGTTTATTTTTCTCCCTTTGCACCACTACTACACTGAATAATTGTCATAGTTTCAAAATAAATATTTCTATCTCATAGTGTAAGTACTTAAATGTTGTTATTGTTCTTTGAGACTGCCTTGGCTCTTTCTGGTCATTAAAATGCACACGGGCATATATACACACACAGGCCCACAGTGATTCAGATTGGGGTTTAATTGAATCTGTAGATCAACTGGGGAGAATTGACATTTTCATAATACTAACTATTCCAAACCCACGAACACTCTTCAATATTTATCAATATTATTTAGTGCTATACACTGCAGAGATCTGACACATTTTCATTTAACTTAAAGTTTGTAATGTTGTGTGTTGTGTGCTGTGCTTAGTCACTCAGTTGTGTCTGACTCTGTGACCCCATGGACTGTAGTCCACCAGTCTCCTCTGTCTGTGGGGATTCTCCAGGCATGAATACTGGCGTGGGTAGCCATTCCTTTCTCCAGGGGATCTTCCTGAGACAGTGTGTGAACCTGGCTACCGTCTGAGCCACTAGGGAAGCTTACACAGTAAAGAATCTGCTTGCAATGCAGGATACCTGGGTTTGACCCCTGGATCGGGACCATCTCTTGGAGTAGGGAATGGATACCCACTCCAGTTTTCTTGCCTGGAGAATCCCATGGATAGAGGAGCCTTGTAGGCTACAGTTCATGTGGTTAGAAAGAGTCGCACTGGAATGAGTGACTAAAGTTTTTGATGTTACAGAAATAAAAATACACCAGATTTTTTCTATTGTTTATTGGAAATACAAGTGTATTCTGTTACCTTAGTAATATTATTAATAATTCTAATAACTTGTAAGTTCCCTTGGGTTTCCTATATCACCGTCACATTATCTGTGAAAAGTGACACTTTTATTTTTTCATTTCAAATTATTATTCCTTTTATTTCTTTATGGCACTGCCAAGACCTTGGTTCAATGTGGAATAGAGGTAGTTATATTACATATCAATTTATTTCCTTTTATCACTGTTATGTCTTCAACCTCAGAGGGGACTCTTTCAACCCATATATAGGGTTGCTTGATATAGTTCTTTTTCTTTTTTTGGTAGATCTTCTTAAAGATATTGCCTTTTATTTTTACTTTTATGAGAATTTTCAACCATTACTGAATGTTCAGTTTTGTCAAATAATTTTTCTGAATCTATTGAAATTATCATATAAATGATCTTTCTCTTTCCTTTCTCTATATATAGTAATGCATTTCAGTGGTTGATGTTTAAAATTCTATATTTTCCAAATAGTTTCATAAAAACCCAAACATACAGATAAGGTGAGATAATTTTACAGGGAACACATATATTAACAGCAACCACATCTTGTGATTGTTAAGATTTTTCTACAATTGTGCCATCACATAATTATCCATCTCTCCATGCACCAATCCATATTTTTTAAAAGAATTTTACTAAATGCTCAACCAATCCTGAACCAAATTCCCCTTGGTTTTGTATGTTATCTTTTGTTTTTCAATATTTCTGGGAAGACATCACTATTTTGTTAGATACTTAGAGCCATCTTTGGAAATCATCTGTATATTTTCTTTTCTTTTTGTACTGTCCTTTGTCAGGTTTTTGTACGCCAAGTATATTAACCTCATAAAATGAATCACCAAGCATTTCTATTTTTCCTTGTTGAGAAACTTTCCTTAGTGAGGAAAGTTTACATAAGATTCTAGGATTCAAATCTTTTTTAAATTTGGGGGACAAGTCAGTAATATAGTTAGCTGACACTAGAATTTTCTTTCCAGGAAGGTTTTCACATGGATTCAATTAATTTAATAAATATAACTATTTAGAGTTTCTATTCTTTGTTGTTTTTTTTTTTTTTTTTTTTTTTTAGTTTTAATAGGTTATGTTTCTCAAAATATTTGTCCTTTTCTAAATCATCAGCTTTAATGGAGGGAAGTTATTCATCATTTATTTCTTTTGAATTTTTAATGTCTGCAGTATAGTGATACTACCATTTTCTTTCTTGTTTATAATTTGTGCTTTCTTTATTTGTTCTTGACTGGTCATACTATAATTTTGTCAATTGTTTTAAGGAAAAAATATTGGAATTGTTCTTTTGTTACCTTTTGTCTTCCATGTTTTTGATTTCTGCTCTTATTTCCTTCTTCTATTTATTAGGTTTGAGTCACCATTTTAAAATTCATTTATTAAGAAGTTTTGTTTCTAATAAGTGTATTTAAAACTATTAACTTTTCCTCTTAGCACTGCTTTAAATGTATTCTATGGGTCTTGACATGTTCCATTACAGTAATCCAATGCAAAATACTTATTTCCTTTCTGATTTCTTCCTTGAAAAATGGCCTATTTTAAGCTGTACTGCTTAATTCCCAAATAGTTTGATATGATTTTGTTTCTTGTTATTGTTCTTTATATCTAATGATTATTAAAAATATTCTGAATCATTTTATATTTATTAGGCTTTCATTATTATTCATCTTACTGGCTGTTTTGGTAAATATCTCATGTAAATTTCAAAGAATATGTATTCTGTTATGTTGGGGTAAAATACTCTTTAAAATAACTAAGTAAAGTTAGTTAATTATCTAATTGCTTTTTTAAAACAACTTCTGTAATCTCATTATTTTCTGCTTATTTGCACTTGAAGCAATATTTAAATACAGTTCTCAGATTTTGGATTTGAGCTCGTTGCATCATACAGTAAATTTCCACTGGCTATACAATTTTACATATGGTAATGTACATGTTTTATTGGATTCATGCTGTCTTCCGCTACTTATATGCATTTTTGCTTGATATATTTTGAAGCTATAGCATTTGATTGAGCTAGATTTAGAAATGCATAACTTTTTCTAGTAGAATGATCTTCTTACCATTTCAAAATATTTCCTTTAGTCTCCATTAATAATACTTTCCTTGAAGTCAATTTTAATACAGCATAACTTCAACTAATGCTTGTTTTGTTGGTAAATTCAAGGGATTAGATTAAATAGATTCAAGGGATTAGATAAAAGATTTAAGGTATTAGATCTGATAGACAGAGTGCCTGATGAACTATGGACAGAAGTTCCTGACATTGTACAGGAGGCAGTGATAAAAACCATCCCCAAGAAAAAGAAATGCAAAAGGTGAAATGGTGATCTGAGGAGGCCTTACAAATAGCTGTGAAAAGAAGAGAAGCATAAGGTAAAGGAGAAAAGGAAAGATATACCCATTTGAATGGAGAGTTCCAAAGAATAGCAAGGAGAGATAAGAAGGCCTTCCTCAGGTATCAATGCAAAGAAATAGAGGGAAACAATAGAATGAGAAAGACTACTGATCTCTTCAAGAAAATTAGAGATACCAAGTGAACATTTCATGCAAAGATGGGCACAATAAAGGACAGAAATCGTATGGACCTAACAGAGCAGAAAATGTTAAGAGGAGGTGGAGGGAATACATAGAAAAACTATACAAAAAAGATCTTCACGACCCAGATAGTCACAATGGCGTGATCACTCACCTAGAGCCAGACAGCTAGAATGTGAAGTCAAGTGGGTCTTAGGAAGCATCACTATGAATAAAGCTAGTGGACATGATGGAATTCCAGTTGAGCTATTTCAAATCCTAAAAGATGATGCTGTGAAAGTGCTGTACTCGATATGCCAGCAAATTTGGAAAACTCAGCAGTGGCCACAGGACTAGAAAAATGTCTATTTTCATTTCAGTCCCAAAGAAAGACAATGCCAAAGAATGCTCAAACCAAGATTGCAACTGCACTCATCTCACACACTAGCAAAGTAATGCTCAAAATTCTCCAAACCAGGCTTCAACAGTACTTGAACCGTGAACTTCCAGGTGTTCAAGCTGGATTTAGAAAAGGCAGAGGAACCAGAGATCAAATTGCCAACATCTGTTGGATCATCGAAAAAGCAAGAGAGTTCCAGAAAAACATCAACTTCTGCTTGAGTACACCAAAGCCTTTGACTGTGGGTCACAATAAACTGTGGAAAATTCTGAAAGAGATGTGAATACCAGGCCACCTGATCTGCCTCCTGAGAAATCTGTATGCAAGTCAAGAAAAAATGGTTAGAACTAGACATCGAACAACAGACTGGTTCCAAATCGGGAAAGGAGTATGTCAAGGCTGTATATTGTCACCCTGCTTATTTAACTTATATGCAGAGTACATCATGAGAAACACTGGACTGGAAGAAACACAAGCTGGAATCAAGATTGCCGGGAGAAATATCAATAACCTCAGATATGCAGATGACTTCACCCTTATGGCAGAAAGCAAAGAGGAACTAAAAAGTCTCTTGATGAAAGTGAAAGAGGTGACTGAAAATGTTGACTTAAAACCCAATATTCAGAAAACTAAGATCACGACATCCAGTCCCATCACTTCATGGCAAATAGATGGGGAGAAAATGGAAACAGTGACAGACTTTATTTTCTTGGGGCTCCAAAATCACTGCAGATGGTGACTGCAGCCATGAAATTAAAAGATGTTTGTTCCTTGGAAGAGAAGTTATGACCAACCTAGACAGTATATTTGGCAAAACTAATACAATTATATAAAGTTTAAAAATAAAATAAAATTAAAAAAAAAAGCAGAGATATTACTTTGCCAACAAAGGTCTGTCTAGTCAAAGCTTTGGTTTTTCCAGTAGTCATGTATAGATGTGAGAATTGGACTATAAAGAAAGCTGATTGCCGAAGAATTGATGCTTTTGAACTGTGGTGTTGGAGAAGACTCTTGAGAGTACCTTGGACTGCAGGAAGATTCAACCAGTTCATCCTAAAGGAAATCAGTCCTGAATATCCATTGGAAGAACTGATGCTGAAGCTGAGACTCCAATACTTTGGCCGCCTGATGTGAAGAACTGACTCATTGAAAACGACCTTGATGCTGGGAAAGATTGAAGGCGGGAGAGAAGGGGATGGCAGAGGATGAGATGGTTGGATGGCATCACTGACTCAATGGACGTGAGTTTGAGTAAGCTCTGGGAGTTGGTGGTGGACAGGGAAGCCTGGCGTGCTGCAGTTCATGGGGTTGCAAAGAGTCAGACAAGTGAATGACTGCACTGAACATAATTGATCTTTGCATTATTGTTTCCAAATCTATACTTTTACTTATATTTTAATTTGCACAGCATATTACTCTTATAGTTGTGTATTTTCATTTCTTATTTAAATTTGTCCGTGTATTTCCTCTTTGTATAATTCTTCAGTCCTTCCTGAATGTGAGTTTCCTGCTGATAGTTTTTTTCTCTCTGTTTAGTATTTCTTTTAGTAAAGCTATGCTGAAAACAAATGTTCTTAGTTTTTGTTGCTGTGTTCTGTTTTTTTTTTGGTCTGAAAACACCTTATTTTGCCACCTTTATTAAAACTGTATTTTCCCTGGGAATGGTCTCTTGACTGGATTTTCCAGCTCCCTTAATATAACATTCAATTTGGTCTGCTGCAAGCAAAAATATACAAAACAAAACAGCAAACAAACAAAAACTAAACTAAATAAAAATCACCAACAATCCCTCCCAATTTTAAATTTTCCATCACATATTTCTCCTTATTTTCTTCTTTACCAGAAACTGGAAGCTTTACCTATTTCCAAAATTACCTTTCTCACCCTTTCCTACATTCCTTACTTTCTTTACAAAATCCTTTATTAATATTTATTTTTGACTGCTTAGTATACATATATCCCTGTTTTCTAGTAATAATATTCTTATTCTCTTTTATAGAATCCTCTTTCTTTTGAAAATAACTTGGATGGGATGTCAATCAAAATGAATCACCTTCTCTCCGCTCAGGATGCCTACATAATCCAATAAAGGCCAAACTTTTTTTATTTTTTTTGAAATATGAATCTTGAGCTAGTTGCCTAAAGACTGAAAATGATTAGAATCGATTCTTCCTGATGATGATACATTATAGAAACATTATAATTGTCCTTGTGGCCTTGATATTTCCTACTTTTTTTCCCCCAAAACTAATTCCTGTAAGTAAGTAGAAGAATAAAAACAATATAGTTTCCATTGGTAAGGTGTACTATATTAGCAAGGTGAAAAGACAGCCTTCAGAATGGGAGAAGATAATAGCAAATGAAGCAACTGACAAACAACTAATCTCGAGAATATACAAGCAACTCCTACAGCTCAACTCCAGAAAAATAAATGACCCAATCAAAAAATGGGCCAAAGAACTAAATAGACATTTCTCCAAAGAAGACATACAGATGGCTAACAAACACATGAAAAGATGCTCAACATCACTCATTATCAGAGAAATGCAAATCAAAACCACTATGAGGTACCATTTCACGTCAGTGAGAATGGCTGCGATCCAAAAGTCTACAAGCAATAAATGCTGGAGAGGGTGTGGAGAAAAGGGAACCCTCTTGCACTGTTGGTGGGAATGCAAACTAGTACAGCCACTATGGAGAACATTGTGGAGATTCCTTAAAAAACTGGAAATGGAACTGCCTTATGATCCAGCAATCCCACTGCTGGGCATACACACTGAGGAAACCAGAAGGGAAAGAGACACGTGTACCCCAATGTTCATCGCAGCACTGTTTATAATAGCCAGGACATGGAAGCAACCTAGATGCCCATCAGCAGATGAATGGATAAGAAAGCAGTGGTACATATACACAATGGAGTATTATTCAGCCATTAAAAAGAATACATTTGAATCAGTTCTAATGAGGTGGATGAAACTGGAGCCTATTATACAGAGTGAAGTAAGCCAGAAAGAAAAACACCAATACAGTATACTAATGCATATATATGGAATTTAGAAAGATGGTAACAATAACCCTGTGTACGAGACAGCAAAAGAGACACTGATGTATAGAACAGTCTTATGGACTCTGTGAGAGGGGGAGAGGGTGGGAAGATTTGGGAGAGTGGCATTGAAACATGTAAAATATCATGTATGAAACGAGTTGCCAGTCCAGGTTCGATGCAGGATACTGGATGCTTGGGGCTGGTGCACTGGGACGACCCAGAGGGATGGAATGGGGAGGGAGGAGGGAGGAGGGTTCAGGATGGGGAACACATGTATACCTGTGGCGGATTCATTTTGATATTTGGCAAAACTAATACAATTATGTAAAGTTTAAAAATAAAATAAAATTAAAAAAAAAAGAATTTAATTAACAAGTGAATATAGAGGAGTTTCTTTAAAAGAACAACCAACAGGTTGATGGGATTTTAGTCCATGATATTTGAAGACTAGGCAAAATATTTAGGACATCAAGATCAGAACCCAAAACTGCTGTCTTCTGAAAAGGTAATCCCTTTTGCATGTTTATATACTCAATCCAAAGATGGAAAAGAAACTGATTCAAATTTTTAATATCTATATTTACTTATTTTTTTCCAGAAAGCAAACAGATTTCTAGATGTAAAGAAACATTATTATTACTAATAACAGTGAATTTATTGGTTCCCTATACTCCATTCACTTCTTTTGGGTAACAGAATGAGAGCCAGATGGCTGGGCATAAGTATAAAGGAGTATATTTTAAAATTATGAATCTGGAATTTAGATAAAAAACTACTGGTGATCTGCTTTATCCCATCCTGTGAATGGAAGGGAAACCTTATCTCCCTCATATATTCTCTCTGAAGAGAAGTCAGTTCCTAGCTTGCAAATCTTTTGAACATAAATGAATCATTTCTGGTTTTATTATGTTTTGAAATGTATACCTATGGCTCCAGACAGTGATAAATCTATCTCTCTAGAGGCCTCTATCTATAATATTAACCTTTTAGCCTCCAAATATTTTCCTTTACTGCAGGTTCCAGTTTTCCATGTTCAGAAATTTCTAATTATGCGAAAACATTAAAACATTTTCTCTACAGTTGCACAGTTACTGCTGTTTTGCCATAAATAAGAGATTACATTCAGCTAGAGGTTGATTAAAGAGAGAGCAGGCTCCATATTACTATATTCATTCAAACATGAGGTCAAGACGATCATTTAGAAGATAAGTTATAAAGCTATAATGGCGATTCAAGCCTCTAAGATATCATCAGGATATGGCAAGAAAACAGAATGGCACACTCAAATAGGGATACTGCCAACACTTTTATGAATAAACTCTTTGCAAAAGCATGGTTAAATCAAAGAAAAGCTAATAAGAGATGGTAGAGCATCTTGAGGCTAAGAACAATGGTGAGCCATAACCAACCTGAAGTTGAAGGAGAAAGGGGAATGATGGGTTGCCAGAACTCAGGGATCTCTATCCCTCCCTCTGTGGGGGAAGGTCACACAACAGGAAATAAGGCCTGATATGGAAAGCATGGTTTTAAATTGTGGTGTTGGAGAAGACTCTTGAGAGTCCCTTGGACAGCAAGGAGATCAAACCAGTCAGTCCTAAAGGAAATCAACCCTGAATATTCATTGGAAGGATTGATGCTGAAGCTGAAGCTCCCCTACTATGGCCACCTGATGTGAAGAGCCAACTCATTGGAAAAGACCCTGATGTTGGGAAAGATGGAAGGCAGGAGGAAACGGGGGAGACATAGGATGAGCTGGTTGAATGGCATCACTGACTGAATGGACATGAGTTGAAGAAACTCTGGGAGAGAGTGAAGGACAGGAAAGCCTGGCATGCTGCAGTCCATGGAGTCACAAAGAGCCAGACATGATGTAGCAACCGAATGAGAACTGAACAACAATGGAGAGCATAACCACTGCAACCTCCTGTAGCCTGATAGAGAGAAAGCTGGGGAAATAAATACCTTGACTATTCTCTGATACCCTCAGCCTCCCAACTTCAGCCTTCTGCTGGTGATCTTCATATGTCTAACTCATCAGGAGACCAGAAGACAAGAGAGCCCAGTTAACTGAATCCACAAAGGCCACCAACACATTCCATGAACAGACTCTTCTGGTAAGTGAATAAGGCACCAAGTATGCAGCCCAAACACTTCCAGGAACATGTAAACTTAGCCCTAAAAGTCTCTGATTCTTTGAAAGATTACTCCTAATACGTTCTTTCAAGAAAAGTCTCACAGCCTGAAAGAAACACTTGAAGAATGGATGATCAATTGTTATATAGAAATGGATATTTAGAAGTCAACCATTAAATACAAATTGATATGACTTAATGGCAAAGGTTCAATAAATCTTTTCTAATGGAGAAAGCTAAGCTTTACTTGTTTCTGGTTCCTTTGACCCATACGTGCTATTCTGAATTCATCAGTATAGACCATCAGCCAGTTTGCTTTCAATACTTTTCTTATTTCAGGCAGACATTTCAAGAGTCAGGGATCCATACCATCTGGGCCAGATGAAAGGAGACCCAGTGCTGGGTGCCAAGACCATACTGCTGACACTACATTATGAAACATCTCACTCTTTCCCTGTGAGGCTTCACTGAAAAGACTTCACAGACAGTACCATATGTCAGTGAGAACTGAAAAATCTAGTCAAGAGTTTGGAGAAGCAAGTGAAAAAGCTACTAGTTTCTCATGTTATTTTGTTTCAAATCTATACTCTACCAGTGATAGGTATAGCTGATCTAAAAATGCTTTTATCTGTCATTTTTTGTTTCATTTCAAATTTTGACTGGCAGTCAATAGTAATGCAATCCAAATATGCAAAGCAATTTTATGCTGCCTTCTGTCATAAATTAAAATGTTCCATTAACTAAACAAATTCTCAATGGCATAAATCAGCCCACACTAAGTAAATCACAGTTAGTGAAAACCAAATTGTAATTCCATAAAAATGATTAAGTGCTGGCAAGACATACTGAGATATATTATCTGTGGTGGAAAGCATGATTATTTAATATCTGTATGTTGTATTTTAGACTGGCTAATTTCCTCCATGATAAGTATTTTTTACTGGAAATATTTAAAGAAAAATATATATCACATAAAATTTTGTATTTTGTTCTTGCTTTGGAATGTTTTGTCATTACCTCTTTATTAGAGCATACTTTGAAATATAGCTGATGATTGGCTTACAAATCTGAAAACCAATAATGGATAATATATTTACCCTAAAATGTAAATAACCTTCCTGTTAGTAGAGTCAATCATTTCTAAATTGCAAAATTTATTCTCTTGAATGTGTCATGAACACTATTGTATATGTTATGAACACTACTGGACTGCTTTCAGTTATTCTCCCCTCCCCCCCCCATCAGTTTGCTAACTACATAAAGCCTGGGGATTTTATAAATTAATATGTGAAGGTGGTGAATTTATATTTAATAGCTGCTAAGAAATATTTATACAATCACTATGTTAGATGTAAAACACAACAGCAAATAATTATAAAATACTTCTTTGTGCAAAGCATTAAATTTGTTTACTTTTGATGAACTTTAACAAATTTGTCACATAGAGTATTTAAATATCAACCTAAGTAATCTCCTTGTTTTCATGTTTAACATAAATATTTTATTCTTTACAAAACAATCCAAACAATCAAGTTTTAAAGAAATGTAGATGAGGTCATAGTATTCTTCACTCAAAATCCTCTAATGTTGGTCCATTTAAATTAACACAAAAGACAGAATCTTTATAATGCTACATCCTTCCTGCTTTCCTCAAGGCTCATCCACTCCTATTCTCACATTTGCTCAGTGTGCTTCTTATGCACTCAATGTCTACTAAAAAAATCACACATAACAGACATGTTTACCTTTCTGTACCTCTCACCCATTCTTCAATACTCTGCAAGCAGAAATGAACACATTAACCAGGATAGCACCAAGTCCAAATTGTAGACAGCCATTCTGAGAGAGTTTTAGAATTGGCTCCAGATTTTTCAGGCTATTAAATTGTAAGGCACAACATGAGATTTGTCATCTGTTAAACTCTTCATTACCCAGGGTCATATTGTTGGGGGAGTGTGTAGTTTCCTCTGTTCTGTCTCATTGCAACAAAAATTTGAAGTGATGGACCAGTGTTACAGCCCTCAGATGGACCAGTGTTACAGCTCAGTTTTATCTAGAAAATAAATAAAATACATCCTCAAGGCATGAGGGCACGCCAACCCAAAAGATGCAAAGAGAAGAGAGGCCCCTGGCCCAATTTTGGCTCCTCTTTTTACCTGCTCTTTTCTCCTCCCCGGGCCTGCCTTATGTAAATAGGGCTAGCCAGGAGTGCTGTTTGTTCTACCCGAGGTGTTCACTCTGGTCCTTGGACCTTCCTTTGTTCTACATTTATGGGCTTTTCTCTTCCTCGTCTTTTAGCCACTGCCATTCTGGACTCCTTTTTCCTATTCTAACTACCTAACATCCCTTCCTCAAGAGATGGGAGGCGCAATTCTTTGGAAATAGGGGCATCGAGGTCTTCCTGGCTACTTCCTGCTGAACTGGGATAACAAGGGATATTGGGCCTCCACTTCTTGTTAATCTCACACCTCAGAGTCCTTATATCCTTATATTCTTATATCCTTATATCGGTGTCCATCTAAGGGTGACACCCTTATTTTCTGTGGTCAACTGTAGTTTTAAATATCCTTTTTGAACTGGCACTGCATGTTGTAGCTTGTTGACCTGGGCAGAGACAAAATGGGTTAGACAATTGATAATACATGGAGCAATCATAAGCAGCATCAATATGGTGATAACAAGGACTAGTAGGGGCATACAGTTCAGTTGCTCAGTCATGTCCGATTCTTTGCGACCCCATGAATTTTAACACATCAGGACTCTCTGTCCATCACCAACTCCCGGAGTTTACCCAAACTCATGTCTGTCCAGTCGGTGATGCCATCCAGCTATCTCATCCTCTGTTATCCCCTTTTCCTCCTGTCCCCAATCCCTCCAAGCATCAGGGTCTTTTCCAATGAGTCAACTCTTTGATGAGGTGGCCAAAATACTGGAGTTTCAGCTTTAGCATCATTCCTTCCAAAGAACACCCAGGACTGATCTCCTTCAGAACGTACTGGTTGGATCTCCTTGCAGTCCAAGGGACTCTCAAGAGTCTTCTCCAACACCACAGTTCAAAAGCATCAATTCTTCAGCACTTAGCTTTCTTCACAGTCCAACTTTCACATCCATACATGACCAGTGGAAAAACCATAGCCTTGACTAGACGCACCTTTGTTGGCAATGTAATGTCTCTGCTTTTGAATATGCTATCTAGGTTGGTCATAACTTTCCTTCCAAGGAGTAAGTGTCTTTTAATTTCATGGCTGCAATCACCATCTGCAGTGATTTTGGAGCCCCCAAAAATAAAGCCTGACACTGTTTTCACTTTTTCCCCATCTATTTCCCTTGAAGTGATGGGACCAGATCCTATGATCTTAGTTTTCTGAATGTTGAGCTTTAAGCCAACTTTTTCACTCTCCTCTTTCACTTTCATGAAGAGGCTTTTTAGTTCCTCTTCACTTTCTGTCATAAGGGTGGTGCCATCTGCATATCTGAGGTTATTGATATTTCTCCTGGCAATCTTGATTCCAGCTTATGCTTCTTCCAGCCCAGCCTTTCTCATGATGTACTCTGCATATAAGTTAAATAAGCAGGGTGACAATATATAGCCTTGACATACTCCTTTTCCTATTTGGAACCAGTCTGTTGTTCCATGTCCAGTTCTAGCTGTTGTTTCCTTATCTGCATATAGGTTTCTCAAGAGGCAGGTCAGGTGGTCTGGTATTCCCATCGCTTTCAGAATTTTCCAGTTTATTGTGATCCACACAGTCAAAGGCTTTGGCATAGTCAATAAAGCAGAAATAGATGTTTTTCTGGAACTCTCTTGCTTTTTTCATGATCCAGTGGATGTTGGAAATTTGATCTCTGGTTCCTCTGCCTTTTCTAAAACCAACTAGAGCATCTGGAAGTTCACGGTTCACATACTGCTGAAGCCTGGCTTGGAGAATTTTGAGCATTACTTTACTAGTGTGTGAGATGAGTGTAATTGTGCAGTAGTTTGAGCATTCTTTCGCATTGCCTTTCTTTGGGATTGGAATGAAAACTGACCTTTTCCAGTCCTGTGGCCACTGCTGAGTTTTCCAAATTTGCTGGCATTTTGAGTGCAGCACTTTCACAGCATCATCTTTCAGGATTTGAAATAGCTCAACTGGAATTCCATCACTTCCGTTAACTTTGTTCATAGTGATGCTTTCTAAGGCCCACTTGACTTCACATTCCAGGATGTCCGGCTCTAGGTGAGTGGTCACACCATGGTGATTATCTTGGTCATGAAGATCTTTTTTGTAGGGGCATTAGTCAACTCCAAGTTTCCCATCGCCAGGAGAATCCCCCAAATAAAGTTTGTAGCCACCCTGAGAACTCCCGAGCTCATTCTTTGAGATCCTATAGGGTCTGAATGTTTTTCTTGAGGACTCTGAGACTTTTTTTTTTTTTTTTTAAACTTAGCTGGAGGTATTTATGCAGAAATGACAAGTCTCTTTCAAGATGGCTCAAGTCCCTCCTTGTTCAGGGATCAGAACACATATGTCCTGTTGTGGAGTATAACCCCTGCCAAGCTGTGTTGGCTCGTTAGAGCTGTCCTGAGAAATCTTATCCCCAGAAACTTAATTATGGGGGTGTTCATTAGAATGGCACTCATTTGTAGTTCTGAAGAGGTATCTGAAATCTCCCAGGGGCTCACAGGTGTATTGAGTGTCCTCTTCTGTTTTCTTCCATGGCTTGATTTGTGAGTAGTGAATTCAGGAGTCATGTCCTGGTACCTTGACTGCTGTGGGGGTAGGAAGTATTACAGGCTAGGGGCCCTTCCATGTGGGCTACAGTTGAGCATTTGGGGACCCATTTTTTCCAGACTTTCATTATGACTTGAGTCCCTGGAGCATATAGTGGTGACTCTTTAAAAGTTTCTGGGTCCTGGTTGGCACCCCACAAGAGTATACCTTGTTGGAATTGCCCAGTGGCCATGGTATAAGACCAGAGGGCCTGGGCCTCTGTATCTAGGAAAAAGTCATTGACATAAACAAAAGGTCTCCCATATAGCATCTCATAAGGACTAAGACCAACCTGTTCCTAAGGGGCAATAAGGTTGTGGAGGAGAGCTACTGGTAAAGCCTCCTTTCTTCCCAGGGAGGCCTCCTGGGTTATCTTTTTTATTGCTGATTTTAAGAATTGGTTGGCTCTTTCTACTTTTCCTGAAGACTGAGGCCTCCAGGCACAATGGAGATGATGCATAATGCCCAATGCTTTAGAGACCTTAGAAGTAAATGATGTCCCATTGTCACTTTGTAATGACTTGGGCATACCAAATCTCAGAATAATTTCATGGAGCAGTTTTCTTACCATCTCCTCAGCCTTCTCAGCCTGAGTGGGAGAGCCTTCAATCCATCCCATGAGTGTATCTGTCATGACTAATAGGTATTTATACCCTTGAGAAACTGGCATCTGGGTTAAGTCCATCTGCCAGTCCTCTCCTGGGTAGGTCCCACGTTGTTGGACAGGCTGGGCCAGTTGGGGTCTTCGAGCTCCTTGGGGGCTGTTTAATTGGCAAGTGGGACAAGAGGAGACCACTTGCCTTATAGTTGTTTGGAAGCCTGATCCTCTGAAGGACCTTTCTAGTAATCTTTGGAGGCCTTTTCCCCTAAATGAGTTGTGGCATGTAAGAAGTTAACCAACTTCCATTGGAGGTTTCCAGGAAGAAAAAGGAGTCCCTCCTTTTGGAATCACCCCATATGATCTTCTTGAGAGCCCTCACTCTTAATTTTAAGAGTCTTAACTTCAATATATGAAGGAGTTTCTGGCAAATTAGTCTGTGGAACTAAGGTGACAACTCCTATTAAGTCATTGTTCTGCAATGCTGCTGTCTTAGCTGCCTGATCGGCCGCTTAGTTCCCTCGTGCCACTTCCATGCTCCCTTTTTGGTGTCCTTTACAGTGGGAGACTGAAACTTCAGCAGGCAGATGGACTGCCTCCAAGAGCCTAAGAATTTGATCACCATATTTGATTGGGGACTCTCAGGGGTCAAGTGGCCTCTTTCTTTCCAAATAGCAGCATGTACATGTAGCACCAGAATGGCATACTTAGAGTCAGTGTAAACGGCTACTCTTTTCCCTTTTCCTAGCTCTAAAGCTCAAGTCAGGGCTACGAGCTCAGCTAATTGGGCTGAAGTATCTGGCAAAGGTTTAGCCTCTATGGTCTCAAAATTGGAGACTACTGCATATCCGGCTCTTCTTTTTCCATCCAAGACAAAGCAATCTCCATCAGTGTACCAGATTTCCTCAGGATTGGTCAGAGGATCTTCTGCCAATCCCTCTAGGGGCTTTGTCCAGTAGTCCAAGGTTTTTAGACAAGAGTGAAAGGAGAGAGAGCCCTCAAGGGTAGGCAGGAGGGTGGCTGGGTTAAGAAACTAACAAGGGAATATAGTGAGGCCTGGATTTTCTATCAGAACTACATGATGTCTGAAGATTCTTTGATCAGACATCCATAAATGGCCTCTCCCATTTAGGAGTTGTTTAACTTGGTGACTGGTAAAAATAGTTAGTTTGCCCCCAAAAGAGAGTTTTAAAGCATCTTCTATCAGGACTGCAATATTTCAAAGGCAGGGAAATGTCTCTTCCCAATAAGGGAGGAGGACACTCAGGAACCACCAGAAATTGGTGGGAAAACATATATCCATCCCAGCAACAAAGAAGTGTTCTGGTGAATCTTTTAGTAACTGTTTTTCCTGTAGCACACAAAATGGTACAGTTTTCAGAGGCAAAGGCTCCAGAGTAGGAGGTCAGGACAGAGTAAGCAGTCCTTGTGTCAGACAGAAAATTCTCGGACCTTCCTGCCACATCTACTTGCACCCTGTGCTCCAGCCCCGTGATGGTTATCTGTGACAGGCAGGCTGGCTGAAGCAGGCCGCTTCAGTCCTGTTGAACCATAAAGAGGGAAGGCTTGGCACTTGACCTTTAGGCTCTTGGGTCCCGAGGGCAGCGTGCCACCCAATGTCCCAATTGATGGCATTTGTAGCAAGCCATTTTAGGAGACTTGTCAAGGTTTGGACACTCTTTGGCCCAATGCCCCACCTGTTTATAGATTATGCATTTGCATCCTGCCTTGTCCTTGAAGGACACGGGGTTTGCCATAGGGCTTCCCTGGAGGGCAGCCAGCATCTGGGCATGCCTCTTCTCTATCCCTTTCTCCCTTTCCTGGGCCTTGGCCTCCCTCTCCTGTTCTTTATTATAAAAGGTATTGGTGGCTGTCTGGACCATCTCATCTAAAGAGGCAGCAGGGTTCTGCTGCTGTAGCTATTGTAACTGTATCCTGATGTCTGATGCACGTTGGGAGAGGAATGTGTCCTTTAAAATCACCTGTCCCTTGTAAGAATCTAAGTACAGATCAGTAAACTTTTGGAGGGCCTCTTTTAGTCTTTCCAGAAAGGCAATGAGGGTCTCATTGGGTTCTTCAGTTATTGCTGAGACCTGGGCATAGCTAATTACTTTTTGCTGGGCTGCTTTCAGTCCTGCCTTCAAACAGATAAGAAAATGATCCCTTTCCCAGATATTCTCAAGGTTATTATAATTCCAAATAGGATCCGAGGAGGGGACTGCAGTTTCCCTTACTGGGTATTTATCGCTTGACATGTGAAGCCCTGTCGCATACCTTCGGGCTTCCTTTAAGATCCTAGTATGCTCAGGATCAGATTAAGTATGGCTAAATATGACCATGATGTCCTTCCATGTCAAGTCAAGGGCCAAGGTAATGTGTTGGAATGTATCTATATACTTGCCTGGGTCATCTGTATAGCTTCCCAGAACTTGTTGATCTGTCTTAGTTCTAAGAGGGAGAGGGCTTATGGACCTGGGTTGGTCTGAATTCTCTTCCAGTTTCGACTAAGGGACATACTCAAGGTGGCTTTTGTGGAGGGGGTGCTCCCGGATATGGGGACACATTTGGATACAAGGAAGGAGCACCAGGCAACTCGAGAGCTGTCAGAGGTGAGCCTTCATGGGCGGCTCCTTCTCTTGGTTGTCTGTGCTTAACACCTTTTGCCTCCTAGGCTTACATTCAGGGCATACAACAATCCCATACTTAAGACAGAGTTGCTTCATTTCTCTTAGTCAGAAGAAAATTTGGACACAGGTGATCTCTGTCCATTTACCTTGTCTTTTGCAGAATAATTCTAGCTGTAGGATGGTATTGTAATTTAAACTCCCATCCTCAGGCCAGTGTTCCTTGTCCCCCAGAGGACACCATGGCCACGCAGTGGCACAAAATAATTAAAGCAACTTCTTAGAGTTAGAGGATCAAACAGCTTCCAGTTATCAAGGATGCATCTCAAAAGAATCTGCTGGGAAGTGGATTGGTTATTTCCCATCTGAAAAACAGCAATGAAAGGGAGAAAAAGAAAAAAAAAAAAACTAATAGGCTTCCTTCAATTTCCATGAGAGGACTTCCTTAGGGGTGAGTCCTTTTGAAGCTTATCCTACACAGTACAGTTGTAACCTGAAAGCCAGGCACTTCCACGTCAGGGTGCAAATTCCCAGGCAAGCTGAGGAGTGACAACCTTTTGCAGATTGAATCCCTGGGCACATCGAGGCATGTCGGCCTCCTGACAATTGGATCTCTGGACAGGTCAAGGAATTTCAACTTCCTGAGAACCCTGGACTGGCAGATCCCCGAGCAGGTTGTGGCGTGACAAGCTTTCGAGGACTAGATCCCTAGGCAGGTCGAGGCAGATGGACCTCGTAGGAACCCCGGATTAGAGTTGGGTGTTCCCATGGTCACCAGCATGACCATTGCTGGGTAAGATTAGTTCAATTCAGTTCAGTCACTCAGTTGTGTCCGACTCTTTGTGGCCCCATGAACTGCAGCACGCCAGGCCCCCCTGTCCATTACCAATTCCCGGAGTTTACCCAAACTCATGTCCATTGACTTGGTGATACCATCTAACCATCTCATCCTCTGTTGTTCCCTTCTCCTCATGCCTTCAATCTTTCCCAGCATCAGGGTCTTTTCCAGTGAGTCAGCTCTTTGCATCAGGAGGCCAAAATATTGGAGTTTCAGCTTCAACATCAGTCCTTCCAATGAACTCCCAGGACTGATCTCCTTTAGGATGGACTGGTTGGATCTCCTTGCAGTCCAAGGGACTCTCAAGAGTCTTCTCCAACACCACAGTTCAAAAGCATCAATTCTTCGGCACTTAGCCTTCTTCACAGTCCAACTCTCACATCCATACATGATTATCTCTCAACCCCCTTCCATTTATTTGAGAATCACTTGCCCACAATTCTTGTCTGACTTCTATGGTTTTGAAGACAGGGAGCAACAAAATGATCTAGAAAATCTTCAAACTCAGCTGCAGCCCAAATGAGATGAGGGAATATTGTTTACAGCATCACAGGTATCTGCTACAAGAGCCAAGCTGCATTAAATGCAAAGATTTCTAAATTTTCAGTGTACAGTCATCATTTTACACAAAGTATTTAGAGTAATGAAAAAGAACAGGGCTAACAAATTTATAAAGCTAGTAAAACCTTAAAAACATTGGGAAAGAACAAAAATAAAAATCATACGCTCAAGAGGAGAACAAGATGGAGGAGGAGTAGGTGGACATGGAGTATATCTCTCTCCACGGATACATCAGGAATAAAATTTCAGACACAGAAGTGCAAGCAGAACACCAGCTAAGAGCTGACAGGAGTACCTGACCAGTGGAAAAGAATATATAGAACCACGGAAAACTTGGTAGGATGAAGGAACTAGGGGGAAAAACAGGAGTGTTAGTAGGACTGGACCTGTCCTCGACGGGTAGGGGAACTGAAGCAGGGGTCCAGTCCCCACTTCGGGGCAATTGTCTGAGTCAGAAGAGAAACATTTAAGGCTGAGAGTGAAACATCTGATCTGTGGCAGACTAAATGAAATGAAAATCAGACAGTTCTTCCTGAAGCCATGCATACCCTGGACAGGGACACAGGTCCCCTAGAGGGGCAACAGCTGGGAGCTAGAGTTTAGGGATTGTGGAACAATCCCAGGGCGAGGGCTGATGTTGACTGCAGAGAGACAGATTGAGGAGATGTAAGGGAGGAGTTTGTAGTGGAAAATGCCTGTTGAGGAAAGCCAGGCAGCCATGGAAACAAGGTGATACTGCCGAGTCACTCGTAGGGCTGAAGCCATCACCATAGCCTCTCCCCACATGCCAGCATTGGCAGCTGAACAATATAGAGGCTGGTCCATCAAATGCCTGGTGCACTGAACTACAGAGTAGGACCACACCCAGGGTGCTCCTTTAAGTGACTGATTTGCTGAACAACAGAGTAGGACTCCAGCCAGGGGGCCCCCTCTACATGCCTGACATGCTAAACAACAGAGAAGGACCCCAGACAAGTGAGTCCTCTAAGTGCCTGAATGGGCAGAGCTATGGAGAAAAACTGGCCAAAGAGGCCTTCTGATTGTCAGCTACAAGAGGCTCAAAAAAAGACTCTGTTAGGGCCATAACACCTGTGGCAGAGGCAGGCCGTGTCTCTGTACACTTGGAGCTTCCAGGGTCCCCGCAACCCAAGCAGTTGCACCACCTTCACACTCAACACTCACTGGAGCAGAGCTGCCACAGGCAAAAGAGTCTTGGGTCTATGCACACAGGGTCGCTTCGGTCATGTCCAACTCTTTGGGACCCTGTGGACTGTGGCCTGCCAGGCTTCTCTGTCAGGGGGTTCTCCAGGCAAGAATAATGGAGGGTATTGGTCAATATTGGTTTCCATACCCTTCTAGAGCACTATATTTCCTGCTGCCCTATCTGTCTCCTCTGAATACCTGGTGCTGCCAGAACCCCTGAAACCCAAGCAGCTGAACCACCCCCACACCTGGCCTTCACTGGGGCAGACCCAAGTCCTCCAGGGCAGCCCCAGGAGCAAACCCTAGTGGACAACCTACATGCACAGGTGGAAATAAAACCACAGTTGAAACCCAGGGGTAGTGTGACTAAGGAAGAAGACCCCAAACCCTACCAGTTATACAAGCTGCAGATTAAATCCACGCAATGAATTAGACAGACTCTGTGTCTATGGAATATATAAAAAGGCATTGAGAGCTCCCACAAAAAAAAAAAAAAATGCACTAGTTCTGGTAGCTGTAGAAACTGGAGGCAAGAACACACGAGAGTAGGACCAGTTTAGAGTGTGTGCTGCCCCCACAACAGGTCCAGAGACCACCAAGTTGGAAAGCATCCTAGGGAGGTGAGGTGGACTGTGACTCCCAGCGAGGGAAAGGACTCTGACAGCAGTGATTCAAGAAAAACATTTATTATTCTTATGTTTTGACTTGTTCTGTAGATTCTTTTGGATTTTTTTAAAAAAGTTCTTTCTTTTCTTCCACCCCTTTGTTGTACTTGTCTATTTTATTCGCAGTATGAAATCTAATTAATCTTTTGAGCTTTTTTCCCTCAGTCACATTTTTTATTGTTATAAACCTCTGCCTCCAAGTTGGGCTTTTGCAGGGCTGTGGAGTTTTCCTTTTTTTTTTTTTTCTTTCTTCTTCCTTTTTTCCCCTTTATTCTTTTTCTAATTTTATTTTTTTAAGCCTATTATTATTTTCTACATTTATTCCTTTGTTTGCTTTTCCTACTAATCTTTTCTCTTGCAGTTAATTGTTAATGCATATAAATCTTCTTTATTTACCTCTATTTAACTTTGCATATCTATTCTTCCTTTCTTTCCTTTCTTCTCAACATATTTGTTAGTTTTGTTTTCATTGCATTATTCCCAACTTGGTACCTTGCTTTAGTTTTGTTTTCTAGTTTGTGCTTTAGTTTTGCTCTTAACTGGTAGATATAATTTTTTATTTTCTTTGTTTGCTGGGTGAATCTACTGTACTTTATTTTTGTTGGACTGCTTGATTTTGCTTGTGGGTGTATATGTATATGTGTATATTCCATTATTTTAATTACTATTTTCCTGATTTTATAACTTCCATTTGTCTGAGGTTCATCTTTGGTTTCTCATTTTTGGATACTTGTTTTAATTTCACTTAATGCCATAACAAACCACTTGTGGAATCTTCGTTCCTGACCAGAGATCAAACCCTGAGCCTTTGTAGTGGGAACACTGACTCCAAGACCCTAGACTACCAGAGAACTAACCCTACGCAGTATCAAATAGTGAGAATTCACACAAAAGAAACCACTTGAATACAAGACCCTGCATCACCCAACCACCAGTATCACCCTGTGCAGGACACGTCATCTAAACAACAAACAAAACAAAATACAAACCCAATCACCAGCAGACATGATTATTACCTCACTCAGCCTTGCCAATCAGAGGAAAAACAAACAAACCAATAAACAAACAAAAACTCAGCACACCCTATACAAGCTTACACAAACCACTGGACCAACCTTAAGAGGGAAGAAACCAAAAAGAAGAAAGAATTCAACCTTGAAGCCTGGGAAAGTGAGGCCTCAGACAAAATAAGTTGAAAAAAAAAAAAAAGTGAAAGGGAAGATTAAAAACTACACAAATGAAGGAACAAACTGGAAACACAGAAGTCCAAATAAATGAAGAGAAAATAAGCAAACTACCTTAAAAAGAATTCAGAATAATGATAGTAAAGATGATTAAAAACCTTGAAAACAAAATGAAGAAAAATGCAAGAATCAATTAATAGAAACAGAAGAATTAAATAATAAGCATACAGAGACAAATAACACAAGTACTGAAATTAAAAATACTCTAGAATGAATCAATAGCAGAATATTTGAAGCAGAAGAACAAATCAGTGAGCTGGAAGATAAAATGGTGGAAATAACTTCTGAAGAGCAGAATAAAGTAAAAAGAAGGAGAAGAACTGAGGATTATCTCAGAGAACTCTAGGACAGTACCAAATGCACCAACATTCCAATTATAGGGGTCCCAGAAGAGGAAGAGAAAAAGAAAGGGTAGGAAAAATTTTTTGAAGGGATTATAGTTGAAAATTTCCCCAACATGGAAAAGGAAATAGTCGATCAAGTCCAAGAGTCACAAAGAGTCCCAAACAGGATAAACCCAAGAAGAAACATGCCAAGACAAACACTAACCAAACTAACAAAGACTAAACACAAAGAAAGAATATTAAAAGCAGCGAGGGAGAAACAACAAGTAACATACAAGGGAAACCCCATGTGCTTAACGGGTGATCTTTTAGCAGAAACTCTGCAGGCCAGAAGGGAATGGTAGGATATATTTAAAGTACTGAAAGGGGAAAATCTACAATCAAGATTACCGTGTCTTGCAAGGATTTCATTCAAAATTGATGGAGAAATAAAAAGCTTTTCAGACAAGTAAAAGTTAAGAGAATCCAACACCACCAAACCAGCATTACAACAAATGTTAAAGGAGCTTATATGGTCAAGAAATTCAAAATAAGAAAGAGATCTACAAAATCAACCCCAAACAATTAAGAAAATGGCAATAGGAACATATATATCAATAATTTCTTCCAATGTAAATGGATTAAATGCTCAAACCAAAGGACACAGACTCAGTGAATGGATACATAAACAAGAACAATATATATGCTATCTACAAGAAACCCACTTCAGATCTAAAGACATATATAGACTGAAAGTGAGAGGATGGAAAAATATATACCATGCAAATGGGAAGCAAAAGAAAGCTAGAGTAGCAATCCTCATATCAGACAAAACAGACCTTAAGATAAAGAATATTATAAGATATAAAGAAGGACACTACATAATGATCAAGGGATCAATCCAAGAGGAAGGCATAACAATTGTAAATATCTATGTACCCAATATTGAGCACCTCAACACATAAGACAAACACTAACGGACATAAAAGGAGAAACTGACAGTAGCACAATAATTGTAGGAGACTTTAACACCCCACTCACACCAATGGACAGACCATCAAAACAGAAAATTAATAAGGAAACACAAGTCTTAAATGACACATGAGATGAGATGGATTTCATTGATATCTTCAGGACGTTCCATAGGGGACTGGAATGTAAAAGTAGGAAGTCAAGAAACACCTGGAGTAACAGGCAAATTTGGCCTTGGAATACGGAATGAAGCAGGGCAAAGACTAAGAGAGTTTTGCCAAGAAAATGCACTGGTCATAACAAACACCCTCTTTCAACAACACAAGAGAAGACTCTATACATGGACATCACCAGATGGTCAACACCGAAATCAGATTGATTATATTCTTTGCAGCCAAAGATGGAGAAGCTCTATACAGTCAGCAAAACCAAGGCCAGGAGCTGACTGTGGCTCAGACCATGAACTCCTTATTGCCAAATTCAGACTTAAATTGAAGAAAGTAGGGAAAACCACTAGACCATTCAGGTATGACCTGAATCAAATCCCTTATGACTATACATTAGAAGTGAGAAATAGATTTAAGGGCCTAGATCTGATAGATAGAATGCCTGATGAACTATGGAATGAGGTTCATGACATTGTACAGGAGAGAGGGATCAAGACCATCCCCATGGAAAAGAAATGCAAAAAAGCAAAATGGCTGTCTGGGGAGTCCTTACAAATAGCTGTGAAAAGAAGAGAAGTGAAAAGCAAAGGAGAAAAGGAAAGATATAAACATCTGAATGCAGAGTTCCAAAGAATAGCAAGAAGAGATAAGAAAGCCTTCTTCAGCAATCAATGCAAAGAAATAGAGGAAAACAACAGAATGGGAAAGACTAGAGATCTCTTCAAGAAGATTAGAGATACCAAAGGAACATTTCATGCAAAGATGGGCTCAATAAAGGACAGAAATGGTATGGACCTAACAGAAGCAGAAGATATTAAGAAGAGATGGCAAGAATACACAGAAGAACTGTACAAAAAAGATCTTCATGACCCAGATAATCATGATGGTGTGATCACTGTCCTAGAGCCAGACATCCTGGAATGTGAAGTCAAGTGCGCCTTAGAAAGCATCACTAGAAATGAACATGAACAAAGCTAGTGGAGGTGATGGAATTCCAGTTGAGCTATTCCAAATCCTGGATAACCTGGAAGAAATGGACAGATTTTCAGAAAAGTTCAATCTTCCAAGACTGAACAAGGAAGAAATAGAAATTATGAACAACCCAATTACAAGCACTGAAATTGAACCTGTGATCAATTTTGGGAGATCAAAATCTCCCAAAAAACAAAAGTCCAGACCAGATGGCTTCATAATAGAATTCTATCAAACATTTAGAGAAGATCTAATGCCTATCCTTCTAAAACTCTTTCAAAAAAGTGCAGGGGAAGGAATACTTCCAAACTCATTCTACAAGGCCACCATCACCCTGATACCAAAGTCAGACAAAGACAGCACAAAAGAAGAAAATTACAGGCCAATAGCACTGATGAAAATAGATGCAAAAATCCTCAACAAAATTTTAACAAACTGAATTCAGCAACTTATCAAAAAGCTCATACACCATGATCAAGTTGGGTTTAATTGAGGGATAAAAGGATTCTTCAATATATGCAAATCTATCAATGTGATACACCATATTAACTAATTGAAAGATGAAAACCCTATGATAATCACAATAGATGCAGAAAAAGCCTTTGACAAAATTTAGCCCCTTTATGATTAAAAGTCTTCAAAAGATGGGCATAGAAGGAACCTACCTCATCATAGTAAAAGCCATATATGATAAGCCTACAGCAGATTTTATTCTCAATGTTGAAAAACTGAAAGCATTCCCCCTAAGATCAAGAACAAGACAAGGGTTCCACTTTCACTATTATTATTCAACACAATTCTGGAAGTCCTAGGTATAGCAATCAGAAAAGAAAAAGAAATAAATGGAATCCAGATCAGAAAAAAGGAAGTAAAACTCTCAATGTTTCCAGATGACATGATATTGTATAAAGAAATTCCTACATATTACTGTACATAGAAATTCCTAAATATAGTAACAAAAAATTGCTAGAACTAATCAGTGAATTTAGAAAAATCAATACACAGAAATCACTTGCATTTCTGTATCCTAACAATGAAAAGATTTATACGGTCTGAAGAGAAATGTGAACCGTGAACTTCCTGATGTTCAAGCTGGTTTTAGAAAAGGAAGAGGAACCAGAGATCAAATTGCGGACATCTGCTGGATCATGGAAAAAGCAAGAGAGTTCCAGAAAAACATCTAATTCTGCTTTATTGACTATGCCAAAGCCTTTGACTGTGTGGATCACAATAAACTGTTAACAGATGGAGAGATAATCCATGTTCCTGGGTAGGAAGAATCAATATTGTGAAAATGGTAATGCTACTAAATGCAATCTACAGATTTGATGTGGTCCCTATTAAATTACCAAAGGCATTTTTAAGAGAACTAGAATAAAAAATTTCACAATTCATATGGAAAAAAAAAAAGAAGAAGAAAAAAAAAAAACAGAATAGCCAAAACATTCTTGAGAAAGAAGAATGAAGCTGGAGGAATCAACCTTCCTGACTTCAGATTATACTACAAAGCTACAGTCATCAAGACAGTATGGTACTGGCACAAAAACAGAAATATAGACCAATGGAACAAGATAGAAAGCCCAGAAATAAACCCATGCGCCTATTCTACTGGTGCTAAGTCATTTTAATCATTTCTGACTCTGTGTGACTCCATAGACAGCAGCCCACCAGGCTTCCCCATCCCTGGGATTCTCCAGGCAAGAACACTGGAGTGGGTTGCCATTTCCTTCTCCAATGCATGAAAGTGAAAAGTGAAAGTGAAGTCGCTCATTCCTGTCCGACTCGGAGCGTCCCCATGGACCACAGCCTACCAGGCTCCTCCGTTCATGGGATTTTCTAGGCAAGAGTTCTGGAGTAGGCTGCCATTGCCTTCTCCAAGCAACTATGGTTACCTTATTTTTGACAAAGGAGGCAAAAATATACAATGGGGCAAAGAAAGCGTCTTCAATAAATGGTTCTGGGAAAACTGGACAGCTACATATAAAATAATGAAATTAGAATACTTCCTAACACCATACACAAAGATAAATTCAAAATGGATTAAAGACCTAAACTTAAGACCAGAAACTATAAAACTCTAAGAGGAAAACATAGGCAGAACACTGAATGCCATAAATCAAAGCAAGATCCTCTATGACCCACCTCCTAGAGTAATGGAAATAAAAGAAAAGTAAACAAGTGGGACCTGGTTAAGCTAAAAAGCTTTTGCACAGCAAAGGAAACTATAAGCAAGGTGAAAAGACAACTCTCAGAATGGGAGAAAAGAATAGCAAATGAAACAACTGACAAAGTATTGGTTTCCAAAAGATATAAGCAGCTCATTCAGCTCAATGTCAGAAAAACAAACAACCCAATCAAAAAGTGGGAAAAAGACCTAAACAGACATTTCTCCAAAAAAGACATATAGATGGTTAACAAACTCATGAAAAGATGGTCAACATTGCTCATTATTAGAGAAATGTAAATCAAAACTACAATGCGATATCACCTCACACCAGTCTGAATGACCATCATCAAAATGTCTACAAAGAATAAATGCTAGAGAGAGTGTGAAGGAAAGGGAACATTCTTGCACTGTTGGTGGGAATATAAATTGATACAGCCAATATGGAAGACAGTATGGAGATTCCTTAAAGAAGTAGGAATAAACCACCATATGACCCAGCAATCCCACTCCTAGGAATATACCCTGAAGAAACCAAAATTGAAAAAGATACATGCATCCCATTATTTATTGCAGCACTATTTACAATAGATATAACATGGATGCAATCTATATGTCCATTGACAGATGAATGGATAAAGAAGTTGTGGTACCTATACACAATGGAATATTCAGTTCAGTTCAGTTCAGTTCAGTCGCTCAGTTGTGTCTGACTCTTTGTGACCCCATGGACTGCAGTACGTCAAGCCTCCCTGTCCATCACTAACTCCCAGAAGTTACCCAAACTCATGTCCATTGAGTTGCTGATGCCATCCAACCATCTCATCCTCTGTTGTCCCCTTCTCCTCCCACCTTCAATCTTTCTCAGCATCAGGGTCTTTTCCAAAGAGTCAGCTCTTCGCATCAAGTGGCCAAAGTATTGGACCCTCAGCTTCAACATCAGTCCTTCCAATGAACACTCAGGACTGATCTTTAGGATGGACTGTTTGGATCTCCTCGCAGTCCAAGGAACTCTCAAAAGTCTTCTCCAACACCACAGTTACTCAGCCATAAAAAGAAATGCATTTGAGTCAGTTCTAATGAGGTTGATGAACCTAGAGCCTATTATACAGAGTGAAGTAAGTCAGAAAGGGAAAGATAAATACCATATTGTAACACATATATACAGAATCTAGAAAAATAATACTGAAGAATTTATCTACAGGGTAGCAATGGAGAAACAGACATAGAAAATAAAATTATGGACATGGGGAGAGGGGAGGAGAGGATGAGAAATATGGAAAGAGTAACATGAAAACTTACATTATCATATGTAAAATAGACAGCCAACAGGAATTTGCTCTATGGCTCAGGAAACTCAAACAGGGTCTCTGTATCTATCTAGAAGGGTGGAATTGGGAGGGAGATGGGAGGGAGGTTCAAAAGGGAAGGGATATACATATCTACCTATGGCTGATTCATGTTGAGGTTTGACAGAAAACAACAAAATTTTGTAAAGCAATTATTCTTCAATTAAAAAATAAATTAAAAACATCTTATGCTCATTCTGCTTGCCATCACAGATAAAAAAGTTCTAAAGAAAAGATCCCAAGTTACATTTGTTCATGTATTAAAAATGGTACTACCCAATAGTCAAGTACACATTATTACAACTGCAGAAAAGTTTCAAAATTCAAAAAAAAAAACTATGAATATATTTCTACATATTAAAAAAATCAGGGAAAAGTTCATATCATTATTTTATTAAATGTAGAAAAATCATCCAATAAAATGCAGTACTTATTCACAAGTTTTAGAAAGCTTAGCAAATTAAAAATACAAAATAACTTATTTAATCCTCTAAAGATAGATGCCAAAAGCCCACAGAAAACATGGTCTATATTATGATTTTAGAATTATTTCCACTAAAGGTAATTATTATAGCTATTTTTTATTTAATATTTTAGTAGAAGTTCTATCTACTACATTAATCAAAAATAGGAGTAGGCAAATAATTTATAGAAATATATGCAGTTACTCTTATTTTCAAACAATATAGTTGCTTGGAGACAGTTCATCAGGACTGTTGTCAGCATATAAAAATTTAAACAGTTTATATATTAAGTGAATGACTAGAAAAATGATTATAAAAAATCAAAATGTACATTTATGATAACATAAAAACATGTGGAGTGAATTCTGACAAATAAGAAGAGGATCTTTATAAAAATATTACAAAACATTATAGTAACTTAAAAAAAAGACCCAAATAAATGGAATATTATAGCATACTCATGAAAGAGAAGACACAATTTCATAAAGATGTTAATTTTCCCCCATTCTATAAATTCAAGGCAATTACAATCAAGATCACAAAATGAGCTTTGCAGAACTAAACACATATGATAAAATTCATATGGAAATTTAAAACCTAATAAAAGTTAAGGGAAGACAAAAGAATAGTAAGACATAATGAGATTAAACATAATAGTATCAAAATGAAGTGTAAAAGTATAGTGTGGTTTGAGCTACAGACAATAAATACATTGATCAGAGTTAAAAGCCCAGAAATACAACAAAGCCTGTACAAGACATTTTTATAAGAACACTATCAATCAATGGATAATGATGAACTAGCTAAGCAATGGTGTTGAGATAACTGATTTTTCTTATTAAAATTGTCATTAGATCTCTACTTCAGACTTTACTGAAGTATAAGTTCTAAATAGCTAAAAGGTAGAAATTACAGGAAACAATAATGTAGGAGGTAGCTGTTTTGACCTTTGAGAAAACAAAGAACATTGTGATACATTTGATTAAATGAAATTAACATTTTACAGGACACAAGATATCATATATTATGTTAAGAACTGAAGTGAAATTAGAAGATATTTGCAACACAGAAAATTTATATAACATTAGCATACAGAATATATAACATCTATAATTTGTCAGGGAAAGGTAATAGAAATGACAACATATATGAAGGCTCATCAAAAAAGAAGAAACATGGACAGCAGCACAGGAAAACACATTCAATTACTTTAGTTACCAGTTGTTAAATGTTAAAAAAAATTATTAAAAGAAAACAAAAAAAATGTTATACTACTTTTGTTTTGGTAAAAAACTCATAATCTTGATGGAGATTAATAAAATCAACAGATTATATATACTAAAATTTCTAATTATGATTGTAGGTGGAAGAGAGAAACCATAAAGAAGCTTTTGTTCACATATACCAGAAAACAAGATAAAATGAAACAAAATTTTGATTATAGGAAAACCCTAAAACAATTTAATGAGAAAATGTAAATGAAGAAAATTTGTATAATGTAAAATACAGAAAAATTAAAAGTAATAAAACAGAATATATAAATTTAAAAATTAAAAATGAATGATAAAAGTAACTTGGAAGATAATAGCTAACTTATATCATTAATGTAGTTAAGAAAATCTATGATATGATACTACTTGTTGGTCTTCAAATATATATATTTAATAAAATGTCAAATAATATGGCTCACAACAAAAAGAAAGAAAGCTGGTATTCTTCACTATGATTAAAAAAGTAATTTGAGTTAGTAGGCATTTGAAATAAATTAGCTGAATAACTATAGCCTTGTGACAAGTTTATAATCCAATGGGAAATAAAAAGAGAAAAATTTAATTTTAATGTTAGGGCAATGACCTTGGTGCTAGAGTCCTATAAAGGAAGCCAATCCACAGAACTTTGTGTATGTGTGGGGGTAAGGTTGCCATAAAAAAAATCAATTTTTTTTTAAAATTTTTGAGCCATTTTACCTTGCAGTATACAAAGAAACTTCTAGCATTCCAACTTCTTTTAATGCAGACCACCATTGGGCATGGTTTTCAGTCACACAACAGAGCAATAGAGACACTTCCAGTTTAGCTGCTTCATAAGTACTAAATTCAGAATCTCTGGGCCATTCCTCCATATCAGTAATTTGACTCAATCCACCAGGATTTTCCATTTTCCCTGGTAAAATAGCTTTCCAATCCATTCTTAACATAGTCTTCTGGTTTCTACAGAAATTAAATAAATAATAATTATAAAAAATTGGATATCTTTTGTTGAGTATAGTACTTCATGCCAGTTCATACTGTAGTGTGTACTCATCCCACTGTGGTGAGTATTTGCTCTCCTGTGGCCTGTTGGTATTTAAGCCTAATTAATGGATCTAGGAACAACGAAAGGTGGTAAATGTGGGTCGTAGGGAGAGTCAGTATTCACCTAAATGCAATTAACTCATACTTCAGTGATTATGTTTTTCAACAAGGGAACACAGGGTTGCTGCTGCTGGCAAGGGAGGTTTGCATCTATGAAGACTGAGTGGAATTTAGGTAATACAAGTGAGAGAAGGAATTTTATGAGGAGCCAAGACAAAGCAAGAGATCAAGAGCATGAAAGAGCATGTTCAGTGTGAGGGTACCCACCCCCTATAAAGTTCAGTGTACAATAATACAGCAAAGCTTGAGACATGGATTGTCAGTAGTTAAAGGAAGGCCAGACCTCAAGTGTTTGTGCACACATGTAGGGTTCATATTTTGGACAGAGAGGTATCAAATACTTTTGAGTAGAAGAGACACATAGTCATATTAGAAATTTAAATGTAACAATGGCTGCAATGTGAAGGATAGATTTGAGACAGAAAAAAAAAATGTATCAGATAGCAATATTATCTCAGGTCAAAACTTAATATTTCTGAAGCTAATATTTGGAAATTAATTTTTCCCAAAAAAGAGCATATATAACTGATTTAATATAAGAAGAAGATATTCCTTGCCAGCAGAAGCTTAAAATTAAATGGCATAGTTAAAAAAAAAAAAAAAAAAAGAATCCTGAAGTAGATGTTAGAACACCTTTTGTTAGGAACTATTTTTTAACTATGTGATCTTGAACACTGACTTAAAAAAAAGAAAAAAGCAGTTATTTGGTGACTACTGTATGCCAAACTCTAGGCAAGAGAGCAGATGAAGGAAGCAAGTAAACTCATGTGAAATAAAGAAATCAGGAATATGGCTGTTTCATTTAACAAGGGAGTTTGTAGCACAGATTTTCTGATTGAACACTGATTTGCTTGAAGAAGTGGGGAAAGTTTTGTGTAACTTGTTAAAAACAATAGAGAAGGAACCCAAATGTCCATCAACAGATAAATCGAAAAATCAAATGTGGTATACATATACAATAAAGTATTAAGCAGCCGTTAAAAAGAAGAAAAAATATCCAATGCTACAACATCCCTGAAACTCAAGGACAAATGACAAATGCTGTATGATTTCACTCACAAAGTATCTAAATAGTCAAAGTCAAGAAACAAATTAGAGAAGTGGTTGCCAAGGACTGGTGGGGAGGGCCAATTATTGTTGCATGGATATAAAACATTTTATCCAATGTTTATTCAAAACAGTTTCAGTTTTGCAAGATCAAAAACTCTGGAGATCTGTTGCACAACAATGTAAATATACTTAATATTTCTGAGCTGTACACTTAAAATGGTTAAGAAGATAAATTTAATGCTGCATGTTTTTTATCACAATTTTTTTAATGGAGAACACAGTGTAGAATTTGTGCCATGCTCAGCATGACAGATTGATTTTGATACCTTTTACAGAAAGAGTTCATCCATAGGAGCTGTATTAATTATTTTCCTGAAAGATATTTGAGGCTCTGGATAAAACAAAACTCTCAAAACCATGGGGAAAATAAGGAACAGCAGCACTTGTGGAACTCGGCAACATGGTAGGGGAGGGAGAACTCACAGCGGACAAAGCTGCCTTTGCAATGGTGTATTACCTCCTACAAACAAAAACTATGAGGCCGGAGAGAAAGAAAATAAGTAGACTCTGAGATACACCTTAGGACCTCCTGGGAACACTCAGAGAGGGGAGGTAAAACCTGTGTATTTTAGGCATTACTCCTTGGAAGGAAAGTTATGATCAACCTAGACAGCATATTAAAAAGCAGAGACATTGCTTTGTCAACGAAGGTCTGTCTAGTCAAAACTATGGTTTTTCCAGTGGTCATGTATGGATGTGAGAGTTGGGCTATAAAGAAACCTGAGCACCGAAGAATTGATGCTTTTGAACTGTGGTGTTGGAGAAGACTCTTGAGAGTCCCTTGGACTGCAAGGAGATCCAACAAGTCCATCCTAAAGGAGATCAGTCCTGGGTGTTCATTGGAAGGACTGATGTTGAAGCTGAAACTCCAATACTTTGGCCACCTGATGCAGAGAGCTGACTCATTTGAAAAGACCCTGATGCTGGGAAAGATTGAGGGCAGGAGGAGAAGGGGACGACAGAGGATGAGATGGTTGGATGGCATCACTGACTCAATGGATATGGGCTTGGGTGGACTCCATGAGTTGGTGATGGACAAGGAGGCCTGGAATGCTGCAGTTCATGGGGTCTCAAGGAGTCAAACACGACTGAGTGACTGAACTGAACTGAACTGAATTGTAGTAATGGTAAAGAGCTTGGACTCTGGACCCAGACTGCCTGGGTTTGAATCTTGGCTTTCTTAAACTCCATATCTTCATCTATTAAACATGGATCATTACAGTATCTATGCCATAAAATTACTGTAAACATATATTCAAAGAGGAAATTTTGCAGAAACCAGTAACAGAAACCAAGCACCACACTTGGAGAGTTGGAGAAATCAGGTTTATTATGCCGGTAGGCCCAGAGGAGTTAACACTCCAAGCTCTGAGCCCCAGACAAAGGGGTTACAGAGTTTTTATAGACAGACTATAATGGGCAACACTAGCTGTTAATAGATTGTTTTAAACTAAAGAGTTTTGCGCAGACAGGAACAGCAGTCAAGATGGGGAAGGGGAAGCCTGACCTTTACATGGACAGGCATGACTAAGCATGTTTTCAGGGGCTGGGCAAACTGCAAAGAACAGGACAAGGGTGAGCATGATAAGCTCCAATTCCTAGTATCGTAAGTCCCCACTTTCTGAGACTACGTGACCTATGTGATCCAGACTTTGCAAGGAGCAAGTTGAGTTACAGAGGCAGAAAAAGCAGGAGGTTATGTAAAATTTTAACATTTCCTCTTCAATACCTTGTATGATGCACTTAGATAAAAGATTATCCTGGATCATATATGCATATCAGCTATTACAATTTTCATTTATCATCTTATTCAGGGAGTCTTGAATTTATATGGGTAATAGTAAGCTAAAAAGTCCATGTTTTTAGGGTACCCAGGCTAATTGAAGAGAAAGACACTTAACAATCCAGCCTAAGACAATGAGATAAAAGATATAACAAATGGTAAGTGCAATGAGAGGACATGTGACAGGATTGTATTTTAAATCTTTTTGGGATATTGCCACATCTAGGATGGGACAGATGAATAATGATTGGCAGGGGACCAGTTGTTTAGTGTTATAGTGACTTCAGATTGCATGGATACTAGGGGACGTTGTGGAGTTAAGTGTGTTGTAACTGGAGTTTAAAATGTGGGGATGAGGGGAAGGGAGGCAGAAATATCAGGATACAAGACTAAAGAGGCCAGAGGCCATAAAATGTAAAAATTGTAGTTCACAACAAACAAACTTTAGAAATTTGACCATATTAGTTGTTCCATATTAGTGTTCTCAAACTTTAACAGGGATTAGATTCACTGGCAGAAATTTCAATATATCATTTGGAAAGATCTTTCCCTCTTTATGAGGTGCTAATCTGGTGGGCTTGAAAGAAGCCCAGGAACTAAAACAGGTGTTCTGATCCCCACAAAATTTTGAGAACCAGGTCTGTAGAGGTGGTTCTCAAACTGCAGCATGTGTCAGTCTCCTGCAGAGCTTCTTAAAATACAGATTACTACACAGCCTCAGGCTTTCCAGTTCCATGCAATTGGATGGAGCATAGAGATTTGCATTTCCAATAAATCCCATCCTGTAAAGTGAGACTGATATAGGGAGCTCATTTTGAGATCTACTACTGTGGGTTATATGCAGAGTACCTCATGCAAAATGCTGAGATGGATGAACCACAAGCTGGACTCAAGATGGTGGGGAGAAATATCAACAACCTCAGATACACAGCTGATACAACTCTAATGGCAGAAAGCAAAGAGGAAGTAAAGAGCCTCTTGATTAGGGTGAAAGAGGACAGTGATAAAGCGGGCTTAAAACTCAACATTCAAAAAACGAAGATCATGACATCCAGTCACATCACTTCATGACAGATAGATGGGGAAAAAGTGGAAACAGTGGTAGATTCTATTTTCTTGGGCTCCAGAACCACTGTGGACAGTGACTGCCTCCACAAAATTAAAAGATGCTTGTTCCTTGGAAGAAAAGTTATGACAAATCTATGTATTAAAAAGCAGAGACATCATTTTGCTGACAGAAGTCCATACAGTCAAAGCTGTGGTTTTCCCAGTAGTCATGTACAGATGTGAGAATTGGATCATAAAGAAGTCTGAGCTCTGAAGAACTGATGCTTTCAAACTGTGGTGCAGGAGCAGACTCTTGAGAGTCCCTTGGATGACAAGGAGATCAAACCAGTCAATTCTAAAGGAAATGAACCTTGAATATTCATTGGAAGGAATGAGGCTGAATTTGAAGCTCCAATATTTTGGCTACCTGATGAGAAGAGCTGATTCACTGGAAAAACACTGATGCTGGGAAAAACTGAGGACAGGAGACGAGCGAGACAGAGGATGAAATGGTTGGATGGCGTCACTGACTCAATAGACATTTGAGCAAACTCTGGGAGACAGTGAAGGACAGGGAAGCCTGGTATGCTGCAGTCCTTGGGTTCACAGATTTGGACATGACTTAGTGACTGAACAATATTTTGGGTTATTGATGTAGACCTCATTCAGATATCTATTGGAGAAGGAAATGGCAACCCACTCCAGTATTCTTGTCTGGACAAAGGAGCCTGGTGGGCTACAATTCATGGGGTTGCAAAAAGTCTGACATGACAGAGCGACTGAGCACTAAGCACAAATATTTATGATAGAAGCACTGCAGCTGCTGCTGCTGCTAAGTCACTTCAGTCGTGTCAGACTCTGTGCGACCCCATAGACGGCAGCCCACCAGGCTTCCCCGTCCCTGGGATTCTCCAGGCAAGAACACTGGAGTGGGTTGCCATTTCCTTCTCCAATGCATGAAAGTGAAAAAAGAAAGTGAAGTCACTCAGTCGTGTCCGACCCTCAGCGACCCCATGGACTGCAGCCTTCCAGGCTCCTCCGTCCATGGGATTTTCCAGGCAAGAGTACTGGAGTGGGGTGCCATTGCCTTCTCTGGATAGAAGCACTAAAGAATCTTAATGAAAATATCTTCATAAAAGACCCTGTATTTCTTATACTTCCAACTTTATCCTAATCCCTTCTGCCCCTACCTCACCCTTACCTCTACCTATGATATGCCCAAGAATCGAACATGTGTTGTTTAAAGCACTTTCTAAGTTGAGTTGTTACAGAATCAAGTGTGACTTCATAACTAAAAGTACCTTGCAACTGCAAAGGTCAAGAAGTATGAAAGGGAATAATTTTGTTTCTAGCTCAGTACACCAATACTACTCAATACAATCTTATATTCAGAACAATTCCCATGTGGCCCATGTTACCAAACTGTATATTTAGAATGAGAAGGAAAATCTAGAGAGGAACAATAGAAATTTAATACATTTTAGAAACAGTTATTGAGGAGCTATTCTCATGCCCATTCCTGTAAATGTTAGTTTCTTCCTTACACTGTGGGCTAGGCAGACGACAGCAGTACTTGATAACTCTATGCCCCATATGCCTTGTTGCCTGATATTTAGAAATACTTTAGTCTAAAACATATCAGACCTCAGACCCTGAGTGTTTGTAGAGTGGGAATTGTTTTCACAGGCACTAAATAATAAAAGGTTGATAGAAAAACAGAACTAGCTCACATACTGCAATCATCATGGAGAGAGCTCAATGGAAAAAAAAGGGGGGGCAAAGACTAGCCTCATTCAAATATTACCTACTGAATAAAAGCAATCTCTCTGTGATAAACTGAAGAAGATAATTGTGGGGTAGAATAAGTTCTTTATTCAGAAAATCCCTCCCTATACAATGAGAATGCAGAGAATGCATGGCGAGCTCATAAAAGGTGTCAGCTGGAGATGGTCATAGTATAAGGTTATTGTTATAATTTCTCAAGTTCTAGTAAAAAATTAAAATAAATAAAAACAACTACTTTTAACTTACTTTGATTACACTGTAATGGGAGAGTAAAGAAATAAACCACCACCAAAACAGAACAACTTATTTAGGTCAATTTCTCATTACAATAGTTTTACCAAACAACAAATGCATTTTCCTTTAAAATGCTTTGGATAAAAAATAAATTTCTCAGTATTGCTTTTGTTTTTTATTTTGGAAATTTTCAGATCTGTCTTTAAAAGCTAAGATTGGCAGAAAAGAGTCAGGTAAGAGAGAAAAATAGGCAACTACCCAAAGAAACCAAGGAAGGCACAGGAAATAGGGAGCCTTTATATTTATTCACTGACAAATGTGCCCTCAGTGATACACACATAAATTTTGTATTTTATTTACTTTTTTTGGTTATTGTTTTAAGCCCTAGAAAGCTAAGGTTGTAATGCTCAGTCCTGTACAACTCAGTGACCTCATGTACTGTAGCCCACCAGTCTCCTCTGTTCATGGAATTCTTCAGGCAAGAATGCTAGAGTGGGTTGCCATTCCCTTCTCCAGGGGATTTTCCCAACCCAGTGATCAAACCCTCGTCTCCTATGTTACAAGCAGATTCTTTACCATCTGAGCTACCAGGGAAGCCCAGTGTTTTTTAATGAATATTTATTAAACTTCATTTGATGTCGAGCGGATATACAGACACTAGGATGATTAAAACTAGACGGTAAATGGATGTTATAATCTTACTTTCAATATTACTTCCAGTTGCAATCAGGCCCTACCAGAAGTCAACACCTTTCCAGACTTAAACTCACTTTGAGATAGATAAAATAGTATAATTAAGTGAATGGTTTGATTCCCATATCTTAGCATGGCAAAGAGCAGGTGAGCTGTCGGGAAACAAGGGAGCCGGAGCCAGCAAGAGCATAAACCATTTTAGAAGACTACAGATGTAAAAGTAAGGGTGAGTGCAACTAGATTAAATCAGTCTAGGTTAAGATGGGTAACTATTGGCAACTGTCTCTAGGAGAAATGAGTTAAACATAATCATGACAGATTAAAATGTCTGGCAAGATACATTCATTATAATCTTTCTTTAAAACTATCACTTTACTCTTTCTAAAGTGAACAGATTATTCCCATTTCTGTTATATACAAAATGACTTCATGAAAGTAACCTCTTGTTCATTTCTGTCAGAAAAAGGTAAATATATTTATCAAAAAAGTGCATCATATAGTGGAACTTTGGCCTCATTTCCAATTTCTGTTTTATAAAAAGTATGAATAAGTCTTCATTCAACAACACAGAATACAACACTTGGAAAACTCACAATATAATCTTGAATGAACTGTCCTGTTATATACTAAAGTGTATCTGAGACTGTGATCTTTAAAGAAGATATTGAAAAAGACTTCAGCAATTCAACTCAAGTTCTTCCCTTTAGGTAGAAGTAGACTAGCAGAATATTGTGTATTTAGAACAAAGTGGTTAGTTCCACACAGTATCACCTTCTCTGAGGTGCTTTCTAATGTTACGTTCTCCGCTTTAGCTAAAGGCTATTTTAAGAAATAGCCATGTGGAAATGAGTTTGTCATTCACCACAAAACTGTTGTAAGGAACATGGAGAACTAAAGTGCTTATATAAGATCGTAAAAGTGATGGCAGGTGAAAGGTTTCTTTTGGGATTTAACTCTAGCAAGAACTTTTATTTCAACTAAGTTTTCTAAAGAAAAGCCAATGTAACCTTTCCTCAAGGACAAATAACTAAATGGTTAAGAAAATAGACTGTAAAGACTAGCTCTATGAGCACATATCCTAGATATGATTTAGGTAAGTTTTTCTGTGTTTTATTTCCCATTTGCGCTTGCTTTTGAAGATGACATTCACCTTCTGTTTGTAAAGGAACGTGGCTTCTGGCAGTTTCTTGACTCCTCTTATTAATTAGTCAAGACCAATTCATATTATACTTCTCAAGTAAATTATCTTTATTTCTATATTATATCCTCTTCCTTTTTCCTCTAACCCACAATAGTATTCCTCAATTCAATTTCAGGGCTTTCTGACTAAGAAAGTTTGTTTCAGATATTGTCAAATCAATATGGCAGTGATGACAATAATTCATAGCATGATATAACATAAGACTGTGTGTTTAGAAGAAGACATAAAAGTTATTTAGATCCAATCACTTGATAGAATCCTATCCAGAATCTATATTCTATATAGATATAGAATCTATATCTATCTATCTATCTATCTATCTATATATATCTCATATAGCTGTTTACCTATGGATTTTGACATCTCCCAAGACTGCCCAATTCACTTTGTTATCTTTGTATAATCTACCCACCACTACAGTCATTTCACTTTAGAATATTTATTTAAAAGGATTAACTCTTAGCTATTAACATCTAGTTATTTTCAACCCAAGGAAGCAGATTGGTAATTTTTATATATGCATGTATATATTTTATGTACTATATATTTATAATACAAAACATTATTAAATTATATATATTTGATAAAGGCTTTTATAATTAAAAAAAGAAAAGATGATGAGTCTGACGACAAAACAAAAATAAAATACCTCAGTAGGACAGCAAGATTTTCTGACCTGGTCCCTGTTGACTTTTCTAGTAAAATCTCCCACTGCTTTCTCCACAATTGTTCTTCTTTTCAGTAATGCCTATTTGATATTTCAATGTGCACAATCCTTTCTCAAGCCTAGCTGCTTTTGTATATGTTAGGAAATATAACGGGCATATAATGAGTTTTCAATTCTTTTTTCCAGCTTCCTCTCTCTAATTATTTCCTATGGAAGTATCTAAATATAGATTTGGTCATGTTACTTCACAACTTAAAAGTCTCCATTAAACATTCACCTTAACAGGTATGTTCTAAACTTCTTAGCATGACACGAGAGATTCTTCAAAATTTGGATCCAGTACCATCTCCTCTTACTCTCAGCACATCTGACACAGTTTCTCAGACACCCTGCCTGCTATCTAAAACTCATATTTCTATCCACGCCATTTGCTTTGTCTCATTCATGTTTGTATTATGAAAGTTGCTTAGAAAACAGGGATGGTAAATAAGTATTTGCTAAAAAATAAAAATAAATGTAAGATTGAATATATTAACTTGTTTCAGACTATATATATGATAGCAATGAATAGCTATAACAATATATTTCCACATTAAAACTGACAAGTCACCACATCTACAGAATTGAAATTTTGACAACACAGGCAATTCTACCATAGAATCCTAAAGTAATGAGAGAAACAGGGATACATCATGGGCTGAGAAATGCTTCTCTCCTTTGAAACACCTGTGAGTTTTCCAGGTGATTCAGGGATACCTGGCATAGATTCAAGAGTTAAATCATCTTTTAGCCTAAAAGTAGTACTTTTTTGTCAGCGTTTTTCCTGACAGGTTATAGACTGAAGAAATGAATACATGGCTTGTTTACTGAGATAACAATGAAGCAAACTTTCGTAAGTACAAAATGTAATGTTATTTTCCTGTGTAACAGCATTAACAATAGTATTGGATCATTATTTTATTATTATGTAATGCCACATAGTTCTAAGTCATATGCCTAATACATACAAATTCACCACAGTGGACATCTGCTCTTTGCTGCCCAGAATGCATTCCCCTTCCATACTTGCCAAAACATCCCTTCTCCATTCATCATGCCCTCACTGCATGAACAAGTTCATGATTTTTTAAGGAATGAGACCATTAGATTTCCTTGGTGGCATGGGTAGCTCAGGTTTAGGCACTTTGCTTCAGACAGCATAACTGGTATTTCAGAATTTTCACTATCATACAGAGTTATTTTTTCTATGTCTTAGTGATATTTTCTAAACATGATTCCCAATTTTAATGAGCATATTTGTCAGAGATACAGTGTCAGAGAAGGAGAAGGAATATATTACCAAATGTTTTATATAATATCAGAATGTTTGTTCACATTAATATTTCAACAATCTGAAAATTGTCACTCTGAATTTGCTGATTTAAGAGGATCATCCAAATTTCAGAAAAACAAATTTGTCTACCTATAATAGATAATGAAAAACTAATGTACACACTAAAAGTTCTTTCCATAAGTGTATGGATGATGTAATAAACAAAGCACTATAAAGCTTAAAGCAGAATTAATTTAGAGTATATTTAACTGATATAGTTAAGTACACTTTAAATTAGAAATACATATCATGTTTACATATACAAGCATATCTATAGTATTCAAAGAATGAATTATAAACGTTCATGATTTTTTTTTGTTATCAGGAAAATTTAAATTTTCACGGCATGTGAACTTTTAATTTCTAAAACCACTGGTTAGAGGATTACATGCATGTGTTTTAACATATCTTTACATAGAATGCTGGATATATTAAAATATCACTAATGAAGTATAAGAATATAGTCATTTTCCTTTCACAAATCAACAGTATAGAATTTAAAATTTTCAAGGAATATCCCAACCCTTATTTCAAATATAAATGAACTCCAGTATTGTTCACATCGGAAGAACAGCCAATACTAAATTGTGGAAAGTTATTCTAATCTTATTTTTTTTATCTTGCAACTCAAACAGTTTCTATTAATCCCTTTCTTATGTTTGAATTCTGTTTCTCTTTTCTGACTCCTAACAGCTAGAATGATACCTCAATTAGGTGATTTTATGGTGAAGGATTTACTGTGTCAGTATCCTACCACACTATTGTTTCCATAATTCCTAGATCATATTTTATCCTCATTCCTTGCAGCAGGTGCTCTTTGGATATTAACTCCCAACCCTTTCCAGTGTTTGAAACTGCTGCTTGCATTTTTCTTTTTCATCAGCCCTTTCAGGGAACAATTCCAACTCTATCATCTTTTCTACCACCATATTTATTCCTAAATAATCTGATACTTGAGTATTTTATAATATAATAAGAATTTATCGTGGTATGGATGAAATATGCTTGAAGTACACTTGAAGTAAAACATGCAGTGTGAGAAGAGAAGTAAACTGAGAAATAAACACTACAAGGAATACAGAGATGAAGAGGAGTCATTAGCAAAGTCTCAGGAAAGCAGGAGTGAAAATCAGCATAAGGACATGTGAATTAAACTAGTAAAAAGTTGTAAGAGTAAAACAAATTAGACCATGTCAGTCAATTCATAAAGGTAAATAAATAAAGAGTAAATGAAAAACTTGGAAACTTGAATTTTGGGAACAAGGAGGACCTTGGCAACCTCTGAGATAATGATACCAAGAGGTAGTATAGCATGATGTTAAGTGGTAGATTCTAGAGTCAGACTGCTTGAATACTCAAGATTTACCACTCTGTGATCTTGGGCAAGTAACTTAAATTCCATGATCCCCAATTTCTGTATAATCTAAAGGAGTATCCTGCTAGTGATTTTCTCATATGATTATGGTTTTGTATGAGTTAATATATGTAAAGAATTCAGAACAATATTTGGTGCATATCTATATAAATGGGGGTGTATTTGGATATGGGTTTCCCAGATGGCACAGTGATAAGGAATATGCCTGCTAATACAGGAGACATAAGAGATGCAGGTTAGATCTTAGGTATTTGGATATGCACTACTTGGTTTCTCCTTCAAGGGAGGACTTGACACCCTAGCTTCTAGGAGAGCTGTTAAGGGGCACTTTCAGCTGTCATCTCCTCCAGAAATTGCTTCAGTAATAGAAATTCACCATACATCAAGTCATGCTCTTCCAAGGACAGCCTATGTTAGATGACTGATCAACACAAAGTATAAAATCCCAATCAGTCCAGCACAGAAGGTCTCTGACAGCTATGTTAGCTTAAAGTTTCCCATGGGGCAGGCTGAAGAGGTTGGTCTGCTCCCATTTCCTTCTTTTCTTTTCCATGGTGGTGATTCAAAGGGCCACCTCTCTGTAGTGAACATCTTGAATACTGAAATTTGCCTCCGAGTCTGCTTCTCAGTGGAACGCAAACTGTGGCATGGATGCAGTTTTTGCTTTTACAGTAAGTCCCCTATATGCAAACAAGTTCTGTTCCTAGAGCACATTCATAAGTCTGATGATATTAACCTTGGTACCCAACTAGCCAACACAACTGGCTATATAGTACTGTACTATAATAGGTTTATAATACTTTATACACAAATAATACTTTAAAAACAAACACAAAAAAGAAAACATTTTTAATCGTATAGTACAGTACCTTGAAAATTATAATAGTACAATATAACAACTGGTATAAATTGGTTGCCATTGAGTGAAATGGCAAGAAGAGTTAGAGGAGGGAGAGGAGATGGGAGATGCTAGAACTGAAGAATGGAAATGGAAGTGAAGTGAAGTGAAATTCGCTCTGTCAAATTCAACTATTTGCAATCCCATGGACTATACAGTCCATGCAATTCTCTAGGCCAGAATACTGCAGTGGGTAGCCTTTTCTCTTCTCCATGGGCGCTTCCCAACCCAGGGATAGAACCCAGGTCTCCCTCATTGCAGGTGGATTCTTTATCAGCTGAGCCACAAGGGAAGCCCATGGACATGGAAGGTAAGCTTCAATTTCACTCATGCCCGACGTTGATGGCACAGGTTCTGGTTCCTTGCTGAATTCAATTATATCTACCCTCCTGAAAAAACGATCCAGTAATGTCTGGGGAGTCTATCTTTTTTTTTTTTTTTTTTTCATGTCATAGATGACTTTGGATTGTATTCTGAATAGCTGCTGCAACCTTCGTGTACCATTCTACATTCAGGTCCTGTGGGTCAAAAACTAATAGTGCCTCCTCAAATAAAGAAAATCTCCCTGCCATTTCCTCATCATGAATCTCTTCCTAGCAGTACAAGTCTACATCACCGCTGCTTTTACACTTGCTTCCTGACATCCTGGGCTTGAAATAAAAATACTGTATTTCTGTACTCCATACAGTGCTGTGCAGTAAAGTACATAAAAACACAGCTACTTGTAGAGGATGTATGCATGGAACAAGGTACATCAGACATGTGAACTAACTTATGTAATTGGACATGTGAAAGCACATTCACATCTTTGAAAGGTTCCTATGTAGGGGGCTTATTGTATATTTTTAGTTGTAGGGACAGAGTCAGAAGATAGACGTAGCACTAGATTTCTTTTCATGCTTTTTATTTAATGAGAATGTGTTATTAAATTATATTACTCTGAACCCTAAAGTTTTGAAAATGAATTTATTTTCATAAGCATAGTACTTCCCAGAGAGTTTGCATAATAAATAAAACCTACTTATCCTGGCAAACTGAATCCTTAAAAGATAATCTATAAAAAGAAAATAGCTTAAAAAAGTCCTGTTGACTGATACGTAGAGAAAGTAATTTATACGTAATCTATCTAATCACTTTCATTAAGCAACATCCAGTATATCACCTACCCATGTGTATGATAAAAACATTATTTATTTTTGGTAAATTAATATAACAGATTAAAATGTTGGGTGTAAACTAATGTTATGCTCATTAAAAGAGGCACATCATTAAAAAAAAAAAGCAGAATCCATAGGAATAGAAACATGCTGAACAATGTGAGGTTTCTATAATGAATGCAAAAAGTGTAATTTTGGTACAAGTGGTTTCCAAAATAAAGAAAAAGCATTACAAACCCATAGAGACTGAGTTTTTATTTTTAGCTTCTGAATGATAATGCCTCTTTTATTTATAATTTTATTTTATAAAATTATACCTCTTTTATTCTAAACCCCTATCTAGGATCTCAGGTTTTATTATTATTTCCTTTTTAATTTCTAACTTCTTTTAGTAAATGCCTGAGTTCAGAGCAGGAGGAACAGGAGGAGAAGGGGACGACAGAGGATGAGAAGGTTGGATGGCATCACTGACTCGATGGACATGAGTCTGTGTAGGCTCCAGGGGTTGGTTATGGACAGGGAAGCCTGGTGTGCTGCAGTCCATGGGGTCGCAAAGAGTCCAACATGACTGAGCGACTGAACTGAACTGAACTGAGTTCAGATGGTGAGAACTTCATGCTAGTAAGTCATAAACAAAGGGAAACAAGCAACAGAAGGTGCATGAGGGATAATTTAGTGATCATCTTCTCATCAGTTCTCCTTCTGAGGAGCACTGAGGACGAAACTGTAAATGGCTCTAGATTACAGCATGAGTGATTTACGTTAACCATAAGGAAGATTTCCCTGAAGGGCAATGGCTGTTAAACACTGGAATAGGTTTCCAAAAAGAGGTTGTAGAACAGAGAAGAAAGGGCATACCTTTAAATACAACCTACATTATACTGCTAAATGTTGGATGAATAATAAATAGTTCTGCCTAATGAGAAATATGTATGCGTGTGTGTCTGAGTGTGTGTGTGTGACAGTGACAAGAGTAGGGAGACAGAGCGAGAGAGTGAGTGTCAGGGAATGCATCTCAAAACTCTTCCAATCCTTATTGTATTTATAATATGACTTCTGATATTCTGTTTCTTAAAAAAAAAATCAGCACCACAATAAACATTAAGACCACTTAATATTGGTCTTAATAATAATATTATATAAAAATATTTTAAGTATACTTAATGTATCTTATTTTAAATATTGGGGGCTAAATGTCAATTTTGCTATTAAATAAATGAAATCCAAGCTTTTTAAAATAACACTTATTTATTAAAATATTATTTTTTAAACAAATTTGGGGTGCAGTTGGTTTTTAATGTTATGTTAATTTATGATGCACAGCAAAGTGAATCTGTTGTGCACATATACCTACTTTTTATCAGATTCTTTTCCCATATAGGTCATTATAATATGCTGAGTTGAGTTCCCTGTACTACACAGCAGGTCCTTATTAGTTATCTATTTTATATATAGTCCTGTTTATATGTCAATCCCAATTTCCTGATTTATTCCTCTCACCTTTTCTCACTGGTAACCATAAGTTTGTTTTACATCTGTGACTGTCTTTCTGTTTTGTAAATAAGTTCATTTGTATAATTTCTCTTTTTTTGTTAGATTTTGTTAGATTTTGCATATAAGTTATATATGACATCTGCTGTTCTCTGTCTGATTTGCTTCATTCAGTAAGACAGTCTCTAAGTCTATTCTTTTTGATGCAAATGGAATTATTTTCTTCTTTTTTATAGCTGAGTGATATTCCATTGTACGTATGCACCACATCTTCTTTATTTATTCCTCTGTTGATGGACATTTAGGCTTCATCTATGCCCTTGCTATTGTAAACAGTGCTGCAGTCAACACTGAGGTGCATGTATCTTTTTGAATTATGGTTTTCTCTGGGTATATGTCCAGAAGTGGGATTCCTGGATCCTATAATAGCTCTATTTTAAGGTTTTTTTTAAGGAACCTCCATACTATTCTCCATAATGGTTGCATCAATTTGCATTCCCATCAATAGTATAGGATGGTTCCCTTTTCTCTGTACCCTCTCCAGCACTTGTTGTTCATAAATTTTTTTTTGGGTGGGGATGATGGCCATTCTGAGAAGCAAGGGGGATACCTCATTGCCATTTAGATTTGCATTTCTCTAATAATAAGTCCAGAGGTAAACTCATACACACCTATGGTTACCTAATTATGACAAAGGAGGCAAGAATATACAATGGGGAAAAGAAAGTTTCTTTTATAAGTGGTGCTGGGAAAACTGGACAGCTACATGTAAAAGAATGAAATTAGAACATTCCCTAACATCATACACAAAAATAAACACAAAATGGATTAAAACCTAAATGTAAGACCAGCTACTATAAAACTTTTGGAGGAAACAGGCAGACCACTCTCTGACATAAATTGCAGGAAAATCTTTTATGATCTGCCTCCCTGAGTAATGAAGATAAAAACAAAAATAAACAAATGGGACATAACTAAACTTAAAAGCTTTTGAACAGCAAGTTCAGTTCAGTTCAGTTGCTCAGTTGTGTCCAACTCTTTGCGACCCCATGAACCACAGCACGCCAGGCCACCCTGTCCATCACCAACTCCCAGAGTCCATACAAACCCATGTCCATTGAGTCGATGAGGCCATCCAACCATCTCATCTTCTGTCATCCCCTTCTCCTCATGCCCTCAATCTTTCCCAGCATCAGGGTCTTTTCAAATGAGTCAGCTCTTCATATCAGGTGGCCAAAGTATTGGAGTTTCAGCTTCAACATCAGTCCTTCAAATGAACACCCAGGATTGATCTTTAGGATGGACTGGTTGGATCTCCTTGCAGTCCAAGAGACTCTCAAGGCTCTTCTTCAACACCACAGTTCAAAAGCATCAATTCTTCAGTGCTCAGCTTTCTTTATAGTCCAACTCTCACATCCATACATGACCACTGGAAAAACCATAGCCTTGACTAGATGGGCCTTTGTTGGCAAAGTAATGTCTCTGCTTTATAATATGCTGTCTAGGTTGGTCATAATTTTCCTTCTAAGGAGTAAGTGTCTTTTAATTTCATGGCTGCAATCACCATCTGCAGTGATTTTGGAGCCCAGAAAAATAAAGTCAGCCACAGTTTCCACTGTTTCCCATAAACAAAATGAAAAGACCATCACAGAGTGGGAGAAAACTGCAAAGGAAGAAATTGACAAGGGATTAATCCTCAGAATATACAAACAGCTCCCCTACTTCAATGCCAAAAACCAAACAGCTGAACCAGGAAATGGATAGAAGATTCAAGTAGAAATTTCTCCAAAGAACACCCACAGATGATCAAGAGGCACATGAAAAGATATTAAACATAACTAAAATACTATTTTTTAATGGAGTTTTAAAAGATGTATTTTCTCCCTATATCCATATTTTGATGGATTACTGCTCTAGATATATTCTGTTTTACTTAGAGCAGTTCAGTTCAGTTCAGTCGCTCAGTCATGTCCGACTCTGCAACCCCATGAATCGCAGCACACCAGGCCTCCCTGTCCATCACCAATTCCCGGAGTTCACTCAAACTCATATCCATCGAGTCAGTGATGCCATCCAGCCATCTCATCCTCTGTCGTCCCCTTTTTCTCCTTCCCCCAATCCCTCCCAGCATCAGAGTCTTTTCGAATGAGTCAGCTCTTCACATGAGATGGCCGAAGTATTGGAGTTTCAGCTTTCGCATCATTCCTTCCAAAGAAATCCTAGAGCTGATCTTCAGAATGGACTGGTTGGATCTCCTTGCAGTCCAAGGGACTCTCAAGAGTCTTTTCCAACACCACAGTTCAAAAGCATCAATTCTTCAGTGCTCAGCTTTCTTTATAGTCCAACTCTCACATCCATACATGACCACTGGAAAAACCATAGCCTTGACTAGACAGACCTTTGTTGGCAAAGTAATGTCCCTGCTTTTCAATATGCTATCTGGGTTGGTCATAACTTTCCTTCCAAGGAGTAAGTGCCTTTTAATGTCATGGCTGCAAACACCATCTGCAGTGATTTTGGAGCCCCAAAAAATAAAGTCTGACACTGTTTCCCCATCTATTTCCCATGAAGTGATGGGACCATATGCCATAATCTTCGTTTTCTGAATGTTGATACTTAGAGCAGAAATGGCATTAAAAGTGAGCCAAAATATTAATGATAAAAATAATAAATTATATGGGTCAAATTTTCCTTTAAGACTGAGTTCTCCAGGATCCACAGAGAGAATAGTGGAAATGGTTTTTCAATCAGGCTCAAGAATGCAATCAATCCTTTTGCCTAAGAACTGATGTTCTAAGTGGTTGGGTGGAATACAATTTGAGAATATAAAATTAGTTTTCCCTCAGAAACACTAACTATGGTTTATTCTCATCAAAAAATATTTCTCTTTTTCAGGGTTCTTTAGTTTCTTATAAGCTTATCAACCTTCACATGAATGAATCCCAGCAATCACAACAACCCTGTAACATGATGTCATTATTAGCTTGCATAAGTATAAATATATTTTAAGTATATTATAATGAGAAATTTTGAAAACAACAATTGGATTTTAGATGAAAAACTTCATTTTTAATGCCAATGCAAGAAGATACAGTTGAAAAAGTTCTTTTTTTCATAATTCTCACAAGGGGAATCAAGAATGAAATGTCAGTTGAACTAATTTTCTAGGGGCGAGGAGTACACACAGAAACCATTATTATTCCTTATATACTTCTAAATCAGCTAACTGCTACTGCTAAGTCACTTCAGGCGTGTTCGACTCTGTGCGACCCCATAGACGGCAGCCCACCAGGCTCCCCTGTCCATGGGATTCTCCAGCCAAGAACACCGGAGTGGGTTGCTATTTCCTTCTCCAATGCATGAAAGTGAAAGTGAATTCACTCAGTCGTGTCTGACTCTTAGCGACCCCATGGACTGCAGCCCACCAGGCTCCCCTGTCCATGGGATTCTCCAGCCAAGAACACCGGAGTGGGTTGCTATTTCCTTCTCCAATGCATGAAAGTGAAAGTGAATTCACTCAGTCGTGTCTGACTCTTAGCGACCCCATGGACTGCAGCCCACCAGGCTCCTCTGCCCATGGGATTTTCCAGGCACGAGTACTGGAGTGGGATGCCATTGCCTTCTCCGAATAAAGAAAATATTCAAGGGTGAATATTTTCTGCTGCAATTTTCAAATGCATTGGGCAAACACAAAGTCCAGTAATCCACAGGTTAAAAAAAAAATGTTTCTTCTAAGATAAAGGAGGTAATTAAAAACAAAAACATAAAAGAGAGCTCTCTTCATTAAAAAAAAAATCATTGGAATATGGTTGATCTTTTAATTGACTTTAAGCAATAAATTCCATATTATAAAAGAGGATTTACTAAGATATTTTGTTTATGTCATTGTGAACTAACTTATCAAGATACATTTGGTTAAATACACATCATTCGTCTCTTGTTTCTCCATCTACTTTTCTCTCCCTGACCCCCATTTCATTGATCCAATTCATTTGTTTTATCAAATTTTAGACAGTGTCTATGAAGTATCAAGTAATGTGTGTTTTAGAGCTAAAACACAGTTTTCTTGTGAAAAAGAAATGATGTCTGTATGGCAGACATCAATAGACAACCACAAGGTAAGATACAAGCACAAAGGGCTAAGGAAACAATCAGGAGGAATCTGACCAAGGTCAAGTCCTAGAAAGACTCCCAGTGGAAATAAAGCCTGGTTTGAATTCTGAAGGATATAAGGAATTGTGAGCAATACAAGTCTGTTGGGTTGGAAGGGAGGTAAGCTCTATCTCTCAAGAAAGGCATGAAGATGTGCCAAAGCTAGGAGTAAACAGGAATTGGAGTTTCCTCCCACCCCCCACCCTCTGGGACCCACAGATAATTAACTACTGATGCAACACAGGGCAGAGTGCACAAAGTTGATGGATGACACTGGGAAATGGGTAAAAAAAAAAAAAAATGAACCTTGCTTCAGATGTTATGATTTAGCAATAGGTAACAATAGAAAGATTTTAGGTAGAGATATGATATGATCACATGACCTGATTAGAAGTGATTTAGAAGGGGCAAAAATGGTGAAGAGATTACCTCACTTAACAATTGTAGAAGTGTGTTAAATTGCATAACTTTTCTGAGCCTCAGCTTTCTCATTAAAAAAAATATATATATATATTGGCTATACCCTGAAGTTGTGAAGGTTAGAAAATATGTATATAAAGCAGCTAGTGTAGTGACAGAAATCTATTAGTCACTTTACTAGTAGATTCCCTTCATTAGTTCTTAGCCTCTAGTAAGTTAGTTTCCAATTTTATAAGGAAGATGATTTTTCTCTATAACATAATTCCTCTCTCTCTCATGACAATCCCTCTTTCGGTGAGCAAAGAATGAGGAGGAAGCTCTGCTGCTGGAAACTGATTAACATGTACATTTATGTGCTTAGAAAAAGAAACATGCCATCTTTAAATAGGTATCTCAAAAGAAGTTCATATATTGCATGCGTTATGCAGTTTGGACTAAAAATCCAGGCAGAAATAGGGATTAAAAAAAAAAAAAAAAACACTCTAATACTGCTATTTTGCCATGCAATCACAAAAGCGATGTGTCTGCTAGAGCCATCCTAGTGAAGAATGCTAGCTAGCACTGAGCAGCTCTAAATATATTTTTTGCAGGTGGATAGATAGTTAGTTTCCAAGTTGGCTTGTCATGGTGAATGATATTTAAGTGTGAAGATCAGCTGCGAAGTTGTTCACATTACCCCTTTCTCTTTCTTGGCTATCATTTCACAAGACAAAGTCAGTGAATCAGATAAGGGAAAACGTGGATATGTATGTTTGCATATGTTTGTCTTTTTTACCCTTTCCTTCTGTATCCTGTTCTCCAGTTGGTTTATTTCCTCTAAATCAGTGCTACTTATTACAAAGATATAAAAATGCTTCTGCACAAACACTTTCAAATTAGGCTTTGAAGGAGGAAAAAAATATTTTCTAATATTTTCAGAAAAGTAAGATTCTTATGTTGAAGCTTTAATATGTTTTTCAAAGCTATGCCTAAGGAAATTTTTGGAAAATTAGCAACTGGACTGACTGGTTGAAACTGTCTCCCTTGTGGAATACAGTGTTAATTTCAGGCAAATTTAACTGTGTGATTGAGTGGCAATTAAGCAGTGTAGAGACTGCTAGTTGTGGGTTAAAATAATTTATAAGGCTTAATTAATTGTTAGAACAACTGATAGCCCTGTCAAATTGGCAAGCAAGTTCATTGATCTTAAAATTCAGCTGAGCTCAAGAGAAAGACTGACGAAATAATTTGTAGACTATGACAGAGATTGCTAGAGAGAAGTTAACATGTGAAGGTAGAGGATATACCACCAGAAAAGATAAAATAGAGACAGTATTTTCCAAAAAATATTATGCCCAAAAATATTATTTCCAGAGGCAAGACTCCAGGAGCCCAATATCTATCTTTCTCATATATTGCACATTTTTTAAATTACTTTTAATGACTTCCTACTTTTTCGTTTGTACTGAGCACATGATAAATAGGTCAAATCCTGTGCCATGTCCACTTAATCTCAAGTCTTGAAAGAATAGCCACAAGTCCAGCTAAGTGTCTTCTTTCCTATTAACCGGCAACATTTAGGCTTTCATGTAATCCTCTCAAGGCTGAAATAATGCTACCCTGTTCCTCTTTTTTTCGGAGAAGGCAATAGCACCCCACTCCAGTACTCTTGCCTAGAAAATCCCATGGACGGAGGAGCCTGGAAGGCTGCAGTCTATGGGGTCACTGAGGGTCGGACACGACTGAGCGACTTCACTTTCACTTTTCACTTTCATGCATTGGAGAAGGAAATGGCAACCACTCCAGTGTTCTTGCCTGGAGAATCCCAGGGACAGGGGAGCCTGGTGGGCTGCTGTCTATGGGGTCGCACAGAGTTGGACATGACTAAAGTGACTTAGCAGCAGCAGCAGCAGTTCCTCTTTTTTATATTAAGGATGAATGAGTATTTTTTCCACCCAGTAGATTGGACAACTTTTAAAAACTCAAGACATCCTGAAATCTAAAATAACAGGCCACCCCTCCGTGGGGTTCACTCATCTTTAATTGATGAAATGAGAGACAAAGGAAAAAATAGGCAATATCCTTACTTCTTTCAAAGTTTTATAAACAAGAAAAGCCAATCCTTGAAAGAAGGGACTGAGCCGTGGTACAGAAGTTCTAATCAACTTCAGCTATTCCTAAAAATAGAAGTAATCTTCTAATTTGTCAGGGGACACACTACATCATCCATAGAGAGGGCTACAGTAATCACATAAGCTATGTTACATTTTATAATTTTGCAGTCATAGAGTATGTAAGTGGTAATGAACATGAAAGCAGTAATTAGAAAGAAGGAGTCGAATACTGACTATAGCAAAGCCGTTCCAGAAAAAAGAATTGGATAAAACTGAGATACTTTACATCAGATATCTCTTAAGTACCACATTAAATTATCTCAGCATCATGTGTCTCCTGTCTTGGGGACCTCTTTCACTTCCTACATCCAGTCATGACTACTGTGCTCAACTCTGAATATGTCCTTCTCCAAATTTTAATATCTGTCTAAAGGGAAAGTCATGTCTGTGGCCTTTTAGACGATGATCATGCAAGACTGAACAACCAGTCACAAATGAATTGATACCAGTACCTGGTCCTTGATTTGACATTTCTTCTTCCCTGTTTCAATCCCTTTTGCCCTAGTGTCTGCTCCATAAAATTGCCTTCCATTATGTTAGTAGCCTATAAACCTTTTCCTTGAACTTGCTTTCCAGTAATAAAACATAGTGAAACATAATTTCTTTTAAAATTAACCAAAGAAAAATAAATACAGAATAGCATGTTGTCAATAGATGTGAAAACTAAAATACTATGACTTCTCTGTATTGAAACTTACAACTCTAAGTGTTCCAAGGCAATAATGAGATATCCAGGAGTTTGACATTACTCATAGATTTAACTGGGGTAAACTATTTGGACAACAAGGATGTTCATACTATTGTGAATTTCAAAAGGAAGAGTATAAGATGTGTGAATGCCACACTCTGTCATAGCTAGGTCATTTTGTCTTTGTGTATTGATGCCTCCTTGCTTTAGGATTAAGGACTGTCAGTTCCAGTGAATATGTTCGTATCCAAAAACTATAGCTATTAACAGCCTCAATAGTTGTAGCAAAAATCATGTTTTAGAAACTAAAGGTTATACTGTCATCTCTTCTATCCACTTCTCACACTCTTAGGCAAGAGCCATCTTGCCTAAAGGGCTTCTTTCCACTGGTGTGAAACAAAATTTTTTATTTCTCATTCAAACTTACAGTATACTACTTTTAGTCATGACTATCTTTCCATTAGAGTGTTTTTAAATCTCCAAGGAGGTGTCAAACCTAGGAGAATTAATGAACTGGAGCTTTTTGAGTTTTTGTTTAAATATATATAATTTTAACAGGAAATCTAATTTTTAAAAGGCAAGATCAAGGAACTAGGGAAAATATAAGACATTGGCAAACATTGGGATGAATGATCTTTCTCAGTCCTTGACAAAGCTTTGAAGATGTAGCTTAGCTATCTCTCGATACAAACTTGGAAAAGTGAACAATCAATAAAATGTGTTGTTACATTTTCATACCACTTATTTGTTTTATTTTCTGTAAATTATTGGGTTTAACTTGTGTGTGTATAGTCATTTCAACTGGAAAAAAGGGGGAAAGGTGATACCACACATGCCATATTAATGTTTAACTTTTAAAGTTTTGTTTAACAATTTGATTATTATTTTAATTACATAAATATTTATTAGGTAATTTTGAAATGCTGGAGTCATCCTTGACATTAAGATTCTAAGAACTTCTTGAACATAGTTTGAATCCACAACAACTGAACATGTAGTATCTGGAGTCAAAAAATAAATGTTATGAATTTATTATAATTCAGGTAATGGCAGATTTATATGTGGAAGATAATTAGATTATGGGGTGGAAGCACTTGTATTAGGAACCTTGGAAATGGCAACCCACTCCAGTATTCTTGCCTGGAAAATCCCAGGGATGGAGAAGCCTGGTAGGCTACAGTTTGTAGGGTTGCAAAGAGTTGGACATGACTGAGCGACTTCACTTCCTTCCTTCCTTTGGGGATAAAAGTTTAGGGTCAAGAGATATTCCTCTGAGTAAATAAAATTTCAGTCTTTAAAGATAAATTGGAGTTGTTTGGGCACATATTGGGTATTGAGTTTGCCGAAAGACTGTATACCACATTATGCTAAGAGTCATGCTGTTGTTAAATGGTATCGGATTCATTTTGATATTTGGCAAAACTAATACAGTTATGTAAAGTTTAAAAATAAAATAAAATTAAAAAAAAAATAAAGAATCTGTAAGTTTTTGTTTATGGCTTGATCAAATGCTGAGGGGTAAGGCATGAGACAAAGCATGTGAGATGGGAGTATAAAGCTAAACTGTGGTAGTGGTTAAGTCTCCCAGTCATGTCTGACTCTTGCAATTCCACGGACTGTTGCCTGTCATGCTCCTCTGTCCATGGCGTTTTCCATACTGGAGTGGATTGCCATTTCCTTTCCAGGGGATCTTCCTGACCCAAAGATCGAACTTAGGTCTCTTATGTCTCCTGCACTGCAGGAGGATTCTTTACCAACTGAACCAGGAGGGAAGCCCAAACTAGCAGTTCTGAAATCTGTGGGAAGCACTGGAAGCCTTTTTAAAATAACTGTTTATTGTAATTAGGTTTGTGTTAGAACACATCCCTTGATTGGTGTCAGGGAGGTAGAAATTTTCCTATATGCTTAAATTAACATGAGATAGATTAATAAGAAAAATAATCAAACACAAATTTAATAACATGTAAACATGGGAGAGACCCAGGAAAACTCACCAAAATGGCTGAAATAATCACCTTAAATACCACTGATATTTAATGATGAGAAACTAGGACTCAGAGTGCTTTTTAATTAACGTAGATGTCACAGCTAATATGGGGTACACTGAGGCAGACTGTATTTTTCAGAATATCAACAGTTACAAAAATATTATTTCTTCCAAATGCTCTCCTAGTACCATGTCACCTCTCCATCAAAAGAAAGCTATGTCTCATACCTTTCAATATAGGCTTTCTTTGACATTTGCTTCCACCAAGAGCTTAAGCTGAAAGGATACAATGTGATTTTGGAGATGAGATGATCAAAATGTTATGCAATTCCTCCTTGTTCTTCTGAAATGGTCATTTTTAGTAACAGTCTGCATGGTGTGAGGAAACCCAAGCAGCAGGTATAGCGGTCCACATGAAGAATTAGAACCACAGGTCCACAGTCCAGCTTTCATTGTTAGCAGCACCAATTTGTTAGTAATTTAAGTGAAGCATGATTTCCGTTGTTTTAAGCCACTAAGTTTTGGGTTGGATTTTTATGCAACAATCAGATCAGATCAGATCAGTCACTCAGTCATGTCCAACTCTTTGCGACCCCATGAATTGCAGCAGTCAGGCCTCCCTGTCCATCACCAACTCCCGGAGCTCACTCAGACTCACATCCATCCAGTCAGTGATGCCATCCAGCCATCACATCCCTTGTTGTCCCCTTCTCCTCTTGCCCCGAATCCCTCCCAGAATCAGAGTGACTCAATTCTTCACATGAGGTGAAGAATGACTCAACTCTTCACATGAGGTGGCCAAAGTACTGGAGTTTCAGCTTCAACATCATTCCCTCCAAAGAAATCCCAGGGCTGATCTCCTTCAGAATGGACTGGTTGGATCTCCTTGCAGTCCAAGGGACTCTCAAGAGTCTTCTCCAACACCACAGTTCAAAAGCATCAATTCTTCGGTGCTCAGACTTCTTCACAGTCCAACTCTCACATCCATACATGACCACAGGAAAAACCATAGCCTTGACTAGACGAACCTTTGTTGGCAAAGTAATGTCTCTGCTTTTGAATATGCTCTCTAGGTTGGTCATAACTTTCCTTCCAAGGAGTAAGCATCTTTTAATTTCATGGCTGCAGTCACCATGGGTAGTGATTTTGGAGCCCACAAAAATAAAGTCTGACACTGTTTCCACTGTTTACCCATCTATTTCCCATGAAGTGGTGGGACCGGATGCCATGATCTTCGTTTTCTGAATGTTGAGCTTTAAGCCAGCTTTTTCACTCTCCACTTTCACTTTCATCAAGAGGCTTTTTAGTTCCTCTTCACTTTCTGCCATAAGGGTGGTGTCATCTGCATATCTGAGGTTATTGATATTTCTCCCGGCAATCTTGATTCCAGCTTGTGTTTCTTCCAGTCCAGTGTTTCTCATGATGTACTCTGCATAAAAGTTCAATAAACAGGGTAACAATATACAGCCTTGATGAAATCCTTTTCCTATTTGGAACCAGTCTGTTGTTCCATGTCCAGTTCTAACTGTTGCTTCCTGACCTGCATACAAATTTCTCAAGAGGCAGATCAGGTGGTCTGGTACTCCCACCTCTTGAAGAATTTTCCACAGTTTTGTGATCCACACAGTCAAAGGCTTTGGCATAGTCAATAAAGCAGAAATAGATGCCTTTCTGGAACTCTCTTGCTTTTTCCATGATCCAGCGGATGTTGGCAATTTGATCTCTGGTTCCTCTGCCTTTTCTAAAACCAGCTTGAACATCAGGAAGTTCACGGTTCATGTATTGCTGAAGCCTGGCTTGGAGAATTTTGAGCATTACTTTATTAGCCTGTTACATGAGTCCAATTGTGTGGTAGTTTGAGCATTCTTTGGCATTGCCTTTTTTTGGGATTGGAATGAAAACTGACCTTTTCCAGTCCTGTGGCCACTGCTGAGTTTTCCAAATTTGCTGGTATATTGAGTGCAGCACTTTCACAGAATCATCTTTCAGGATTTGAAATAGCTCAACTGGAATTCCATCACCTCCACTAGCTTTGTTCGTAGTGATGCTTTCTAAGGCCCACTTGACTTCACATTCCAGGATATCTGGCTCTAGGTCAGTGATCACACCATAGTGATTATCTGGGTCGTGAAGATCTTTTTGGTACAGTTCTTCTGTGTATTCTTGCCATCTCTTCTTAATATCTTCTGTTTCTGTTAGGTCCATACCATTTCTGTCCTTAATCAAGCCCATCTTTGCATGAAATGTTCCCTTGGTATCTCTACTTTTCTTGAAGAGATCTCTAGTCTTTCCCATTCTGTTGTTTTCCTCTATTTCTTTGCATTGATCACTGAAGAAGGCTTTCTTATCTCTTCTTGCTATTCTTTGGAACTCTGCATTCAGATGTTTATATCATTCCTTTTTTCCTTTGCTTTTCACTTCTCTTCTTTTCACAGCTATGTGTAAGGCCTCCCCAGACAGCCATTTTGGTTTTTTGCATTTCTTTTCCATGGGGATGGTCTTGATCCCTGTCTCCTGTACAATGTCATGAACCTCATTCCATAGTTCATCAGGCACTCTGTCTATCAGATCTAGTCCCTTAAATCTATTTCTCACTTCCACTGTATAATCATAAGGGATTTGATTTAGGTCATACCTGAATGGTCTAGTGTTTTTCCCTACTTTCTTCAATTTAAGTCTGAATTTGGCAATAAGGAGTTCATGGTCTGAGCCACAGTCAGCTCCTGGTCTTGTTTTTGCTGACTGTGTAGAGCTTCTCCATCTTTGGCTGCAAAGAATATAATCAATCTGATTTCGGTGTTGACCATCAGGTGATGTCCATGTATAGAGTCTTCTCTTGTGTTGTTGGAAGAGGGTGTTTGTTATGACCAGTGCATTTTCTTGGCAAAACTCTATTAGTCTTTGCCCTGCTTCATTCCATATTCCAAGGCCAAATTTGCCTGTTACTCCAGGTGTCTCTTGACTTCCTACTTTTGCATTCCAGTCCCCTATAATGAAAAGGACATTCTTTTTGGGTGTTAGTTCTAAAAGGTCTTGTAGGTCTTCATAGAACCATTCAACTTCAGCTTCTTCAGCATTACTGGTTGGGGCATGGACTTGGATTACTGTGGTATTGAATGGTTTGCCTTGGAAACAAACAGAGATCATTCTGTCATTTTTGAGATTGCATCCAAGTACTGCATTTCGGACTCTTTTGTTGACCATGATGGCCACTCCATTTCTTCTGAGGGATTCCTGCCTGCCGTAGTAGATATAATTGTCACCTGAGTTAAATTCACCCATTCCAGTCCATTTTAGTTCGCTGATTCCTAGAATGTCGACATTCACTCTTGCCATCTCTTGTTTGACAAACTATATAAATGTGTGTACCTAGAAGTAGGGAGTTGACATGACAACACTTAAGACTGTGACACTGGTGTTGAAACTGGAAAAAGAGTGGAAACTGAAAATGCCTTAAGGAGATTCTCAGAAAAAGGTCTAAAGGACCTCAAGAAGCTATGAGTGATGGCAGAAAAGTAATGAAAATATGATCAGAAGTTAGATGAAAGGAAATAATTGTTATGTACTTGTTGAGTTTTAGAGTCCTTTATACATCCAGGATACATTAAGTTCTTTGTTAGGTGATTTGCAAATATTTTCCCCTAGTCTGTGACTTTAATTTTCAATCACTGTTTGTGTTTTAGTGGAACAGTGTCTTTCAAACATAAGTTCCTAATCTTGAGGAAGTACAATTTATGGACTTTTTCTTTTAATTTTAGAATGTATATTTAGTGTTATATGCAGGAAACTGTATTTTTTTTTCAATATCACAAAATTTTCACCTATGTTTTCTTATAGACATGTTTTGCATCTATGTCTTATATGTCTATATAATACATTTTGAGTTATTTTCTGCATATGATGTAAGTTCAGGAACTGGATTAAGGTTCTTTTTGTTTTTGTTTTTGTTTTTTTTTTTTTGTATATGTGTACCCAATTGTACCACCACCACTTGTTTAAAAAAAAAAATCCTTTTTTTTTCAATTGTCTTTGCACATTTGTTAAAATCAACTGACCGTGTATAAGTGGTCCATTTCTAAACTCTATTTTGTTGCATTTATCCATTTTCTACCTTTTACCAATACTACACTCTCTTGGTGGCTATAACTTTATAATAAGCTTTGAAATAAAGTTGTGAGAGAGAGTTGTCCAACTTTATTCTTCTGTTTAAGGATTCATTTTGGCTTCTAGTTCTTTATCCCTACATATATATTTTCATATTAATTTGACTTCTAAAAAAAAATCCTGCTAGGTCTTGAATGGAATTTTGTTGAATCCGTCACTTTGATAAGAAGGTATGTCTTGACAATAAAGGGTGAGTTGTCCAACCTACAAAATATTATATCTCTGCATTTATTTTGGTCATATTTGATTTTATCAGAGTTTTATAGTTTTGAGCCTACAGACCTTGTACATATTTTGTGTCTTATATTTTTGCTATTATATAAATGTTAGTTTAAAAAACAATTTTAAATTGTTTATTGCTATTATATAAACATATATTTCTTTTACGTTGTTTGTATTCTCTAATCCTGCTAAAATCACTTATTACTTATCATACTTTCTATAGATTCTTTGAATTATTCTATAATCATGTTGATGCAGAGAGAGACAGTTTTAGTTCTTCCTTCTCCATCTGTATATCATTGCTTTCTTCTACTTGTTATATTGCTTCAGATCAGTTATAAGAGAATGGTGAAGAGCAGCAGTGAGACTGAACATCTTGCCATTTTCTTGATGATAGAAAGAAAACATTGAATCTTTCAACTTTATGTTAGCTGTAGGTATATGGTAGATGCCCTTACACACACTTGGCAAAGTTATTTTCTATTTCTTGTCGACTGAGATTTTCTATCGTTAATGGATATTGAATTTCGAATATTTTTTCTGCATCTGTTGGAATGCTTATATAGTTTTTCATCTTTATTCTGTTGATATGATACATTAATCTGATTGATTTTCAAATATGGAAGTAATCTTGCATTCCCACAATAAACCCACATTGCTATACACTGCTATCCTTTATATACATTGTTGGATTTAACGTACTAAAATTGCATCAGATATAGAAAGATAAACAGATATTTTTCTCTTTCAAAGTCTTCCTCTGGTTTTGGTATAAGGGTAATGATAACTTCACTGAAAAAGCAGGAATGTGTTTCTCTTCTAGAATTGCTGTTTTTGTTGTTGTTGTTTCCTTTATGTTTGATAGAAGCCATCAGTGAAGACATCTGTGCTTGACATTTTGTTTTGGGGAGTTTTAAACTATAAATTCAATTCCTTTAGTAGATTTAAAGTTATTCAGGTTGTTTATTTCTCATTGAGTGTCAGTATTTTTCATCTTCCATGAAAGTTTAAAATTTAATCTAAGTTTCAAATTAATTAGCATAGAGTTTTTTTTTCACTTATCTATTGCTGTGTAAGTAATTACCTCAATATTTAAAACAGCAAACATTTATTATATCTAGTTCTTCTGGTTCAGGAATTCAGAAGCAGCTTATCTGGATATTTCAGGCTCAAGATCTCTTATTTGGCTGCAGTCAGCTGAAGGCTTGATGACTCCGAGTATCCAGTTTCAAGATGAATCATTCACATGTCTGTTGGAAGAAGACCTCAGTTCCTTGATGACTCTTGGCAAATGGTCTTAGTTCTTTACCACATGGCCTCTCCATAAGCTGCTTAAGTACTTAAGCTTTTGCACAACATGAAAATTTCTCCCAGAGCAAGGAATTTAAGAGAGAGTGAGAGAGGAAGAAGTCACAGTGCCTTTAATGACCCAGCCTCCACATTTGCACAGCATAATTCTCACTTATGCTATTCGTTAGAAACAAATTATAAAATCCTGCTTACAACTGAAGGACAGGGCAATAAGACTCAACTTTTAAAAAGAGAATTAATGAGGAATAATGGATATAGTTCTAAACTACCAAAAAGTTATTCAAATTCCTTTCTTATATTTTATCTGATTTTAAGGGATATTCACTCTCTTAATAATGATATTTTTTGTTTGTTTGTTTGTTTGTTTGTTTTTGTCTTATCACTTTAGCTAGAAGTGAGTTAAATTTGCTGATCTCCACAAATAACTTGTTTTTATTTCACTGATTTGGTTTTCAAATTGTTTTTGTTTTGTATATCATTACTTGTGATTTTATCGTTACTATTTCCTTTCTCCTAGGAAAATTTTCTTTCCTCTAAAATTGGGCTTGATTCCTGTTTTTGTTATTGTTGTTGCTTGCTCTGCTAAACATAAGATTAGGTCATTAGTTTGAGACCTTTATAGGCATTTAATGCTATAAATTTCCCTCAAAGCCCTATTTTAGCTGCCTCTCATTAATTTTGATATGTTGTGTATTCATTCTATTAAAAATTTTTTTTGTTAGCTTTCTTACTTATTTGGCTTTGGTTCGCTTTGAAATATCTCATTTCATTTTCATATTTCGAAACATCTTCTGTTATTAATTTTGAATTAAATTCTATTGCAATCAGAGAACATACTTGATATGGCTTGAGTACTTTTAAATGTATGGGGAGTAGCTTTCTCAGAACATGGTGTATTTGGATGAAAGTTCTTTGTGACCTTATAAATAACATGCATTCTGCATTGTTGTATATCAATTAGATCAAATTTGTTGATAGACTGTTCAAGTCTTCTATAGTCTCACCAATTTTGTGTCATTGTTTTGTCTCAGTTATCAAAAGGACTGTGTTGAAGTCTCCAATCATAATGGTGAATTTGTCTACTTCTTTTTGCTGTTCTATCAATTTTTGCTTGCTGTATTTTTAATCTCTGTTATTGGATTCATAAATCTTTAAGGTCCATGTCTTTTTGATGAAGTTATGATGGTCTTATCCATATTAGAATCTTTTGCTCTCAAATCTAGTTCATATGATATTACTATAACTACTTCAATTTTCCCTTTTTTTTTAGCTTTTTTCCCTTTTTTTTTTCCCCCTTTTTTTTTTAGCTTGGAAAATAATATATATTTTCCAACTTTTTACTTTATACCTTTAAATTTAATTAGGCATATCATATTTAATACATAATCAGCTACATATTTTTTCCAATGTGACAATGTCTATTGGAGTATTTAGCATTTAAATCTAATGTGGTTATTGTTATGGTTGGATTTAAATCTACTAGCTTTCTACTAACTTACTACTGTTCTCTTTTCTCCAAATGTCCCTTTGCCCTCCCCTCCTCCGTTTTTCTGTCTTCTAAAGAACAAATTATTATTTATTTATTTAAATATTTATTTTATTTATTTGTTTGACTGCACTGGGTCTTCATTACAGCATACAGGATCTCTAGATGCAGTATGTGGAATCTTTTTTAGTTTCAGCAAGTGGAATCTAGTTCCCTGACCAGAGATGGAACTCAGGCCCCTACATAGGGAGTTTGGAGTCTTAGCCACTAGACCACCAGCGAAGTCCCCCTGCCACTTTCTTGTTGACTCTCCACACCCCTTCAAGTCAGTGCCCCTTTCTTTCTGATGCCTTCTGTTGTCATTGGATGCCAGGATGGTCCTCCCAACCTCCTTTTGAAAGGAGGTTGTCATCCTGGGACCTAATTGTTTTTCTTTCCCACTGTCAGGTCAAACCATGAGCAGAAATTCATTGAGAATGTAGGGCTTGAGGTCAGAATAGGGAAGATCAAGGTTGGGGGTCAGAATACAAAGACCATGGTTTTAGCAGGGTTTCCTAGGTGTTAGTGATAAAGAATCTGCCTGTCAATACAGGACATGCAAGAGACGTGGGTCTGATCCCTGGGCCAGGGAGATTCCCCTAGAGTGGGAAATGGCAACCCAGTCCAGTATTCTTGCCAGGGAAATCCCATGGACAAAGGAGCCTGGCAGGCTACAGTCCATGGGGTCTCCAAGACTTGGACATGACTAAGCACAAGAGATGGGAATACCAGACCACCTGATCTGCCTCTTGAGAAATTTGTATGCAGGTTAGAAAGCAACAGTTAGAACTGGACATGGAACAACAGACTGGTTCCAAAGAGGAAAAGGAGTTCGTCAAGGCTGTATATTGCCACCCTATTTATTTAACTTATATGCAGAGTACATCATGAGAAATGCTGGACTGGAAGAAACACAAGCTGGAATCAAGATTTCCGGGAGAAATATCAATAACCTCAGATATGCAGATGACACCACCCTTATGGCAGAAAGGGAAGAGGAACTCAAAAGCCTCTTGATGAAAGTGAAAGAGGAGAGTGAAAAAGTTGGCTTAAAGCTCAACATTCAGAAAACAAAGATCATGGCATCTGGTCCCATCACTTCATGGGAAATAGATGGGTAAACAGTGGAAACAGTGTCAGACTTTATTTTTGTGGGCTCCAAAATCACTACCCATGGTGACTGCAGCCATGAAATTAAAAGATGCTTACTCCTTGGAAGGAAAGTTATGACCAACCTAGATAGCATATTCAAAAGTAGAGACATGACTTTGCCAACAAAGGTTCGTCTAGTCAAGGCTATGGTTTTTCCTGTGGTCATGTATGGATGTGAGAGTTGGACTGTGAAGAAGGCTGAGCACCGAAGAATTGATGCTTTTGAACTGTGGTGTTGGAGAAGACTCTTAAGAGTCCCTTGGACTGCAAGGAGATCCAACCAGTCCATTCTGAAGGAGATCAGCCCTGGGATTTCTTTGGAGGGAATGATGTTGAAGCTGAAACTCCAGTACTTTGGCCACCTCATGTGAAGAGTTGACTCATTGGAAAAGACTATGATGCTAGGAGGGATTGGGGGCAGGAGGAGAAGGGGACGACAGAGGATGAGATGGCTGGATGGCATCACTGACTCGATGGACGTGAGTCTCAGTGAACTCTGGGAGTTGGTGATGGACAGGGAGGCCTGGCGTGCTGCAATTCATGGGGTTGCAAAGAGTCGGACACCACTGAGCGACTGATCTGATCTGAAAGAACAAATGAGTAATAAATGAGAAATACAGCAAAATGGCAAATGTACCTCTAAAGTGATTTGAAAATTCAAACTGAAGGTGGGTTCTCTTTCTAAGATGACTGCAAAAAAAAAAAAAAATGTTATTTAGAATCATAGGAAGAATTCAGCCAGCCCTATTATTTAGTGTGAGCAGGATGAAATAATCTTTCAACAGATATTTATGAAGCTGCTTTTAGGTAACTACCATTTAATAATGCATTTTCCTCTACTCACATACAAAAACATATAATTTTACTTTCTCAATCAAGCAGAAAACCATATATTTCTTGATATCCATTTGTCAAAGATAAAACCAAAGCAGTAAAAATTCGGAATGATGAAATTCACAAAAGTTATGAAGCCAGTCCAGGTTCGATGCATGATACTGGATGCTTGGGGCTGGTGCACTGGGACGACCCAGAGGGATGGAATGGGGAGGGAGGAGGGAGGAGGGTTCAGGATGGGGAACACATGTATACCTGTGGTGGATTCATTTTGATATTTGGCAAAACTAATACAATTATGTAAAGTTTAAAAAATAAAATAAAATTAAAAAAAAAATGAAGCACTTTTCAGACCAGTTATTATGTTTAGAGTTAATTCTATTGTCCAGTCATATATTTTCTAGTCAATATATTTTTGGAAACATTCAAGCTATAGCTCTATTTCTCAATCTTAATTATTATTATTATCATTATTATCAGTAGGTGTAATAAACAAGTTTTACAACAACACACAATATAAAAATTCTAAATCAATCTATAAATAAGCAATGCTTTAAGTTATACTTTCAGTATCACAGCAAACAAACTACTTTCTCAGCTCTTTCAACTACTATTTGGTAATTCCAAAATGGCTTGCTGTTTATTTATTTATTTATTTTTTAAATTTACTTATCTAGATCAGAAGAAGTTCTAAAATGCAATCAAGGACATGAGTTGTCTGGGCAAGGACTGTAGTTTCATTGGTACAATAATGAATATATCTGATATATCTTTTTCTTAACTCTCATTTTGGGCTATACTCAGCAAGATTAAAGGATTTCAATCTTGATTAAAGGATTAGGTATCTCATAAACTAGTGTTTAACTGTAGAAAAGAAGGAAGCATATTCATTTAGATTCTTTATGTCAAGGGATGAATGACTATTCTTTGCAAGTTTGCTTTTTTCCATTTAAGCTACGGTAACAAAATGTACATTTTTTTTTTCAGTCTTTCACTGTGTTGATCCCCTGCTCATCATTCACACTAAATGCTTTGATATGCCTTTACAGGCTACAAAAAGTACACTGCAATTAAGTTAAGTATCACTGCCTCTGATGATAATGTTCTTAGGTAATCATTGCTGTAAGTCATAAGAAATATGATAAAAACCAGAAATAAAAACTGAATAGAAGTATAAAAATACTCCCTAAATATTTGGATTCCTAGGCAAAAAAATAATAAAGCAGAATCGTTTTTCAGACACTTGTATATGGTTAAGGACTTTGCTAAAGCTTAAAACTCCAAAGACTATTTCCATAAGTGATATATCAAATAACCTCCCTTAACAGTGTTCACTCCTCCTTTTGTTCTTAATGCACAGGGCTTTGACAATGGGGATTTCCTGGTGGCTCAGACGGTAGAGAGTCTGCCTGCAATGCAGAAGACCCCAGTTTGATACCTGGGTCGGGAATATCCCCTGGAGAAGGAAATGGCAACCCACTCCAGTATTCTTGCCTGGAAAATCCTGTGGATGGAGGAGGCTGGCAGCCTACAGTCCATGGGGTCACAAATAGGCAAACACGCCTGACCGACTTCACTTTCACCTTGACAACTGGCAAGGACAACCTGGGTTAGTTAGCTACTTGATTGGACCATGGTGTTGTCAAGTATTCCTAGTCAAAGAGATCCTGCAAAGTAAATCTTGCTTGTGCCATCATATTCATATCAGAAACTCTCCAACAATTTAACAATTCCCTTGTTTGTAAAGTAAGGGACAATATCATGTTTAGAACAACAGCTGGCTTGTATTAAATGACATAGAAGTGCTAGTATTCTATTTAAAAGAAAGCAAAATATAACCATTAAGGCTTATACTCAGAGACATCATCTCCATTGAGTTATTTCTAGTTCTCAGGTAATATCTGATAGATTAAGAAGACTCCTGGTATTATAACCTTTATGAAAAACAATTTATATATACATATATAAATAGTCAATATATATGGACTTACTTGGTAGCTCAGCTGGTAAAGAATCTGCCTGCAGTGCAGGAGACCCTGGTTTGATTCCTGGGTTGGGAAGATTCTCTGGTGGAGGGCATGACAACCCACAACAGTATTTTTGTCTGGAGAATGACCATGGACAGAAGACCATGGACCAACAAAATATAGTTTTGTTCATTTCTACTGTACCACTCAGAGAAATGAGTTTGAAAATTACTGAATAATCATTTACTGTACTAGTTTCTGTTTAGATAATGTTTCCTATTTCATATATTTTGTAATATAAATAAAAATCATGAAACTTCTTGGTATTTTTCTACCATAAGCATTTTTGACCTTTAAATTTTAGACACTGCCATTTATTTAACTGCCAGATACAACTATTTACTGAATATGTATTATATGTTCAGCACTTTCCTAAATACTACAGGTCATTTTTAAAACAACACCATCAAGAAAATGTTCCTAGAAAACATGTATTACATTTTAGATCCATCAGATTAAACAGAATGTTAGAATGTAATAAAATGTATTTTCATTAAGATTGTTCCATGTCTAGTTTCATTAATCTTTGAAAAAACATGATTTGATACATTTCCAATTCTGTTAATTCAAACTATTCTCCCATCTTTTGCCCTTCACAGTTTTTGGCTGTTTATTTCCCCATTATGTTGACCAACTTGACTGATTTATGACAAAAATTACAGCAAGTTACTAATAAATATGGTGCATGTGTGTTCAGTTCAGCCGCTCAGTCGTCTCTGACTGTTTGCGACCTCATGGACTGCAGCACACCATGCTTCTCTGTTCATCACCAATCCCAGAGTTTATTGAAACTCATGTCCATGAGTTGCCAATACCATCCAACCATCTCATTTTCTGTTGTCCCCTTCTCCTGCCTTTAATCTTTCCCAGCATCAGGGTCTTTTCCAATGAGTCAGTTCTTTGCATCAGGTGGCCAAAGTATTGGAGTTTCAGCTTCAACATCAGTCCTTCCAATGAACACCCAGGACTGATCTCCTTTAGGATGGACTGGTTAGATCTCTTTGCAGTCCAAGGGACTCTCAAGAATCTTCTCCAACACCACAGTTCAAAAGCATCAATTCTTTGGCGCTCACATCCATACATGACTACTGGAAAAACCATACCTTTGATTAGATGATAAGAGATATCCTTACCTTTTCCATGCACATTGGCTCTGGATGACACATCATCCCCTTCAGCTAATACTAGCATTTCTGTCAGAGAACTGTTTCTAGGCCACCCAGATATCTGCGTATGCCAGAGAGCAGCTGGTGGCCTGTGTCTGATGACCGACAGAGTCTACATACACCAACTTACTTGCCTCCTGCTTAGACCAGCTCTGGGTCTCCTGAGCTCCCATGTGGGATTGAATTAACCAGTTGTCTGGGGCACTCTGCTTGATACAGCATCCTTGCTCCACCTTCTTCCCTTTAGATACTAAGAGTTGGAAATCTTCTACTGAAAAAATGCAGATTGACATTTAAACACCATGAGGTGACCTACTCTGTCAAGGAAATCCACTCACTCTTGAATAGAGAGGGAGAGTTAGGGCTCCCCAGCAATGTAGAAAAAACCTCCACCAAAAAAAGAGAAGAGTTCAAAACAAACAGATAAAAGTACCTAGAAAACAAACTAAAGAAGACTTCATAAAAACTAATTTATTTCAAAGATAAGCAAAATGTTGCGTGTAAACATAAAGACTGATGTGTTTTAAATACCAAATTTAGAGAAGAAGGAAGTCCTTGGAAATTAAAAAAGCAGGTTTGTTTTTTTTTTTTTCCCTAGACTTTGTCCTCCAGAATGGTGAGAAGATAAATTCAAGGAAAACTTTTCACTTGTAGGAAAAGGTTAAAACAATGGGTTAGAAAAAAACAGACACAAGTATCAATTTGGAGTATCTATTCATAATCTTCAACACCTAAAATCCTAATAGGATTTCCAAAGTGAGACAGGGAGAAAGCACAGATGAAATAGACAACAAAGGAGTAGAAAATAGCTCACCCCACAAACCAAGAATCCCAGTCTCTAGAAAGAAAGGACCCACCAAATTTCCTGTATAATGAAAGGAAAGAAGATCATATTAAGATACATTGCTTTGCAATTTAAAAAAAAATAGATAAATGATTTTAAGAGTGTCCATAAATAAGGAGAGGAAAAAAAGTCACATTAACATAAAAAGGGAAACAAAGTGACATTTTTTTTTCAAAAATGTCACTAACAGCAAACTGAATTTTATGAAATAGTGCCTTCATTATTATTCCAAGGGTGGGTGGGTGATTGATTCAAGATATTTTCTTACATACAAGCCTTCAAATAACACTTCTTACAGTCTCCTTTTTAGAAATTTACTGGAAAATAAACTTTAACAAAACAGGTGACAAACTAAAAATGAGAAGGTGGTAGGGTCCATAAAGGAATGAAATCTGTCTTCATTGAGTTTATAGTCTAATAAAAAAGAGAGGAAATAAATAAGTAGAAAATAGATTGTGATAAATGTTATATAAAAAGGAATGCAGGGTAAAGAGACATAATGGTTAAGTTACTTTGGTTAAGGTGCAAGAGAAACTTCTCTGGGGCCAGAGTGAAATGCAGAAGAGCCAATGGACACATGGATAAGAGTGCTGTAGGCAGAGGGTGCAGCATACGTCCCTGGGAAGGGGCATATTAGGCTCATGCAAGAACAGCAATAAAGATCGAGTAGCTGTAACATGATGAACTGGGCACAGATGGAGTGATAAAGAGAAAGATGTAGTAAGAGTCTAGGTCATGTGGGGCTGTTCAGACTTGGAAAGGACTTCAAATTTTATTCTAAACATGACTACCCAAGAAAATCTGCTAGTAAATTTTGATTAAGGGAATAATCAGTCCATTCTGAAGGAGATCAGCCCTGGGTTTTCTTTGGAAGGAATTGATGCCAAAGCTGAAACTCCAGTACTTTGGCCACCTCATGCGAAGAGTTGACTCATTGGAAAAGACTCTGATGCTGGAAGGGATTGGGGGCAGGAGGAGAAGGGGATGACAGAGGATGAGATGGCTGGATGGCATCACCGACTAGATGGATGTGAGTCTGAGTGAACTCCGGGAGTTGGCGATGGACAGGGAGGCCTGGCGTGCTGTGATTCATTGGGTCGGAAAGAGTCGGAGACGACTGAGCGACTGAACTGATGACTCAATTTACATTTTAAAACTTTGCTATATGGAGAATAGGTGGATAGGAAATCATGCATAAAGGCAGAAACACCGGGTAGGCTACTATACTTGTCTTTGTACCTCCTTATCTTTCAGTACTTAATATGACTCTTGTTCTCAGAATGATATTTATGCCAGTACCATTATCTTATCATTTCCACTTATATCTGGGACATTTCAGCACATACATCTGCTAGTGTAACAAGAACAATAAAACAACCAGAATTTCCAGAGATGATTTCCTTAGAAGTCTATTCTAATGCAATGTGATAATTTTCTCATTTGTAACTATCCATTACAACTTCTGTCAATCAAGAATACATGGAAACATAAAATGGACTAAAAAGTGCTTATAAATTGTTGAACCAGTTATAAAATTCCTGAATATTTTAATAGCATGTGGTCAGATATGACATTTTGAAACTCTGAAGCTAAATAATTGAGTAAGATGGAAAAGAAAAATACTGAGTGATTTGTTTGCACACTTCAGATTTTTAACTGTTGTGGGAACAAACTTGACTAATAGATTATAATCACCTTAGTATATCATCAACTTCAGCACATAAAGTTAACCTGATTGTCAAATTAAATACAAGAATAGACAATTGCCTACTTGATACACATTTCATTTTTTTTTCTTTTTTTCTTATTTTCCTGTCTGCCATTTGATTTTCTTTTCTCACTGGAGAAGACAGAATATTTTTAATTAAAAGAAGTATGTATTTCTTAAGTGGAAGAAATGTCTTTTTTAAACCATTTCATTACTATGTTAAATTTACCCTGAGACATATGTTAAAAATGGAAACTGGTGTCATAACATACCGTACCTCTTGTCCCTTGGGAAACTTTTTTTTTTTTTTTAAACTCAACAGGCTATGAAGATCATCATAAATTCTTAGGACAGTAATTCAGAAACTGCTACTGACTGCATTCTTACATGTTAAAGAACATGTGCAGGGTCAGCAAAGAACTGCTAATGACAAGCATGAAGATGGAAATCATGGCCTGCCTACACAAGGGAATCTTTACATACAGACTATGGTTTTCAAGCTTAAAAGTTGTCAAGAAGCTCCACTGCCACATATTCCAAATGATGCACTGATTAAGAAAGGTCAGTATGTCTTTTGGGAAGTTGACAGTCATGATATAGTAACTATGCAAAGCTGCAAGTCTCAGGAGTAGTATTTGTGTCTAATCTATATGGTCACAGGAAATATAACTGCCAAGGATGCCATATTCATCATCTTGAGTAGTTTTATCAGCACTACCAGATGTCACACTCTAAAGACAAATTACCAAAAATTTGCTTGGCCATTCAATCACACATTCTTTGTGAGAAGAGCTTGGGGCAAACTCTGCTTGGCTATCAGGATATAAAGATGAAAGTAAGATAATGTCCCTGTCTTCACAGTCCTAGAGAAAATAAGAGATAAAGCAACTAAGGAAAATATTTCAATATACTTTGATAATTGCTATAGTAGAATTAAAATAAAAATATTAGGGGAAATGCTAAGTTTGTTTTTGGGAAAAGTATATCCATACTTATCCATGAAAAGCATATCCATAACTTGTGAATCAAGGAGAATTTATAGAACATATAATTAAAGATGATTGTTTATGCATGAAAAAAATTGGTTTTCACACTCTCTAAATTCTTTATACTAAGCTCTAATACTTTTTTTAAATTTTAAATTTATTTATTTTAATTGGAGGTTAATTGCTTTGCAATATTGTATTGGTTTTGCCATACATCAACATGAAGCATGGGTGTATACGTGCTCCCCATGCTGAACCCCGCTCCCACCTCCCTCCCCGTACCATCCCTCCGGGTCATCCCAGTGCACCAGCCCCAAGCATCCTGTATCTTGCATTGAACCTGGACTGGCGATTCGTATCTTATATGATATTATACATGTTTCAATGCCATTCTCTCAAATCATCCCACCTGCTCCCTCTCCCACAGAGTCCAAAAGACTGTTCTATACATCTGTGTCTCTTTTGCTGTCTCGCATACAGGGTTATCGTTACCAACTTTCTAAATTCCATATATATGCGTTAGTATACAGTATTGGTGTTTTTCTTCCTGCTTACTTCACTCTGTATAATGGGCTCCAGTTTCATCCATCTCATTAGACTATCAGTTTGTTCCTTTTTTTAATAAACTACACAAGCAAACATCATTTCTTCATTAATTTAAACATCATACACATATTTATTATATATGATTACATTTTCTAGAAGCTGGCAATAACACTGCAAGCAAAAATAGACATGTTTATGATACAGTGTTTATTTTGTAAGAGGAGGCTAGAAACTTATTTTCTTAGAAATTGACAAGTTGTATGTGTATATACACACATATGTGTTATAAGTGGTATACGTGCTATGTGTATGTGTGTGTGTGTGTGTGTGTGTATGATATAGCCACCAAGGAAACTATTTCAGACAATAACAATCTGCCTGCAATGGAGGAGTCCCAGGTTTGATCCCTGGATCAAGAAGATCCCCTAGAGAAAGGAATGGGTACCCTCTACAGTGTTCTTGCCAGGAGTATTCCATATACATATATTACATACACACACACACACACACACACACATACACAAACACACACATGTGATAAGCCAGCAAACTAAGAATAACCAAAGCAATAACTGGAGGAAAAGAAAACTGTAGCACTCATACCATGTGAATTCAAGACTTATCAGGCATCTGTTTTTATTCACTACTGTTATACTTGCCTAAGTTTATACATACAGATGAATAGGGATAAAGTTTAAAAGTAGATCTGCACATACATGGATAATTCACTTTTTTTTTTTTAAGTGACAAGGCAATCAGTAGGTAAATAAAAGTCTTTTCACAAATGTTGCTGCAAGAATTTGATATTTGAAAGGACAAATAAACATCTACCCTTCCCTCAAATCAAGTATAAAATTATGGATCATGAGTCTAAAAATAAGCATATAGCATTTTTAGAAGAAAACATATAAATCTTTGACTTCGGTGTAGGCAAAGATCATTTAAATAGGACATAATGGTGTGAGCAATTTTTGAAAAACAATAAAATGGGTACTATCAAAATTGTAAAAATTACTCTGGAAAGACAGCTATAAAAAAAGGCAAGTCACAGCCTGAGAGAAAATATTTATAATACATATAGCTGACAAAGGATTTATATTCAGAATATATAAAGAACTTCTACAACCCAATTTATAAGAACATACGTCCCCCAATAAGGAATGGACATATCTGTACAGACATTTTACAAAAAAAAATCTATGCAAATGTCTAAGTGCTTGAAATGCACGCATGACACAATTTCTCATCAGGCAAAAGCAAGTTAAAACCATAGCAAGGTTATGGTTGAAATTAAGAGAATGATTAAAATTAAAAAGCTGACAAAGCTTACTATTGATTATATTGAGCAACTTGAACTCTCATATACTGCCAAAGTGATTATCAAATATTACAACATACTGGAAAACTAAAAAACATGAAAGTTTCTTAAATTGTTAAACTTTCACCTATCATTTAATCCAAAGTATTTATCCAAGATCCATGCCTTATGGGGTTGATGAAATAAAGGCAGACATAGATTAGAGATAAATAGGTGTGCAACTCTTTGAGACCCCATGGACTGTAGCCCCCAGGCTCCTCTATCAATGGAATTCCCCAGGCAAAAATAGTGGACTCTGATCCCTGACTCAGGAATCGAATCTGGATCTCCTGCATTGAATATTGTTTATCGTCTGAGCCACCAGGGAAAACCATTCACATACATGCACACATACATATATACATACTTTCATCCATTTATCCCTACATGGATATGTGACTGAGAGTTGAAAGTCTCAGATCTTATGGGTTAAAGTACTGTCTTAAAGCCACTTTTGACATAACAAGTAGGCTGAGAAACATTTCCTAAAGATCAACAAAGCGGAAGAGTGCATTTGAACTACAAAACTGCTACCATGTCATCAAAGGCAATATACTCAATAGGCAAGTAAAAAATGGAACAAGTAACTAGAAGCCACATGCTATAAAAAATAAACATTAGGTGTCAAGGAATACACAAAGTTTGCTGATTAATACTAGAGACAAGGTCAAGTACAAGGCCTGAGGTCAAAAGAGAAGCTGCTGTGACTGAGAGCAAGGAAACCTTGAAAGGAAAAATAAATCTACTTCAGATTAGGACACATATTTCTATCTGGGGAAGAAATATTCAATGTTTTCAGCCAAAGAGTAATCTACCCAGAGAAAGGACAAGTATAGACACCTGATTAGGGTAAAAAGTATGGACTGAAAGATAAAAATATGGATTGTAACAAGATGCTACTTACTCACAGACAAAAAAATTTAAAAAGAAAGGAAAAAATAATAAAGCAAAGTAGATTAAGTTTAAACAAGAGGGTGCTAAGTAAACTAGAATAATTCTAGGAGCCATAATCACAGAGGTCAGGGCCTAATAAAGCTTTTAGCCTAAAGAGAGATAACAAAAGCAAGAACCTAAAGAGTGTGCATGTGTATTTTCTTTATCCAAAGATATTTAAATCCTTATGTTTCTAACAAGCACATCAAAAACTACAAATAATCTGATGTGAAAGCCACTATATCCAGTCCCTTCTCTGGGAAACCTGCCTCCTATGGCAGTCATTGGACCTGTTTAAAAATACTGAAAATTCTTTAAGAATTTGTAGATTCTGAAATAGAGAAAAGAAAAAAATGTATGAAAAGCAGAAAGAACACATATGGAAGCTAATTCTGAGGCATAAATTCCAGAGAAGGCTTGTCCCATCTTTTGGAATCTCTGCCCAGATATATGCCTTTCTATGGTACCTGAGGGTTTATTTTTCCTTTCTACAAAGACTTTGGTTTTACAAGATGAAAATTCAAGTTGCCAGTATCATTCCCACATCATATAGGTAAACTTAATAATTAACAGATATCATGAGAATTTTTTGTAAATAATTAGTAGAGCTGTGGTTTTGATTAGGTGGAGGCAAATGATTTGGAAGAGTATTGGTAAAGAGAAATAGTGAAAAAAAATATAAGTAGAATGAAGCATAGAGAAAAAATATAGGAAAGTGACAGAAAAAAATTACAGAAAATGTCCTTATCCTTTTCCTGAATCAAAAGTATGTGGAGAGGGAATCGGGAATGGCATTTTTATTTTCCTTCTTGTATCACATGACCAATTGCTCCTGAACACCAGAAATAGGCTAGTCATGGTTCTATAATTAAAATCACATTGTAAATTAAATGGGGTTTAGTAGACTGTTTAGGGGAACCTTACTACTCATTACAGCATTCCTGTTTTATGCAATAAATATGTGTTTTATATAAAGAAATAATTTATACTTTGATAATGTGGAGAATCAATCCTAAAGGAAATCAACCCTGAATATTCATTGGAAGGACTGATGCTGAAACTGAAGGTCCAAAAATTTGGCTACCTGATTCGAAGAGCCGACTCATTGGAAAAGACCCCAATGCTAGGAAAGATTGAGGGCAGGAGAGAAGGGGGCAACAGAGGATGAGATGGTTGGATGGCATCACCAACTCAATGGACATGAGTTTTTGAGCGAACTCTAGGAGAGAGAGAAGGACAGGGAAGCCTGGCATGCTGCAGTCCATGGGGTCCCAAAGAGTCAGACATGACTCAGCGACTTAAAAACAAATGTGGAGACTGGTGACATACTTTAATTGCTAGTAGTGGCCACTCGTCCTTTAAGATTGTAGTTAATTAAGCTATGGTCTTTAACACTCTAAGTTTTCGATAAGGCTAAGAAATGTCAAATCTTAAAGCAGAAATTCTATCACAACGGTAGAAATGAAACATGTCATTGATGATCTGGGGTAACTCCAAAAGAAGTAAGATAATGACTTTTGAGAACTACTACCGTGAGCCTAAATATCACTAGTGGTCTGGCATGCTAGGGATTCTATGTCATTGGTACTAAGAAAATTTAGACAATGAGATGTAAAAGCCTAATTTTAAAGTTCAAAAAGGTATAGTCAATTTAAGCATCTGTCAGGTAATAAAATTTGATACCCAAATTTGATATTCAAAATGTTGTAACAATGGTTGAATTATGTTTATAATTTGGTGAATGCTTTTTTCAAATCTGGTGGCCATCACCTAAAATCAAATATTTTATGAGGTTTTGAAATCAAGTCCCCCTAAAGCCAAGTTCCACTGTTAAGTCTGTGACTTACCTCTGTATCTGAAACTTTATTCCCTTTACTGCCCTGCCCCATTTCCCCTCTGGATTGAGAAGTACAAAAGAAAGGGGGAAACTGAAACCATGAGGGACCTGGAGGGCCCTAGTCTCTTATGCCTTCCCTGAGTTCCAAAGAGCAGACTAAGTATTTACTAATTAGAGAGGTAAGGGAATGCAGAAACAAAGGAAAATCAGTTAACAAGAAAAGTACCAACAGTAATTCAGGAAAAAATGAGAGCTCTAGTTCCTCTTCAAAGGATATACATAACGATATAACATATATCTTTGAGTTGCTCCACAGGAACTTAAAATCCCTGCCCAAGTGGTAGGTGGTGACTATATGTTGAGCACCGGCACTAGACCTCAGACTCTTTGGAACCAGAAGATTGATGATTAAGATTCCTGAAACATTACTCTGTTACCTCACCACCAACCAATCAGGAGGAAGTCATACGTCCTGCAGGCCTTACTCCAAATGCTGCCTTTAAAAACCCTCTCTGAAAGACATCAGGGAACTTGAGTCTCTTGAGCATGAGCTACTTGTTCTCCTTGCTTGGTGCCCTGAAAATAAACACTGCACTCTCCCTCAGCACAACCAAGTCAGTAAATTGGCAGGTGAGAAGATCCAAGTTTGGTTCCATAACACTTTGAGTTTAGAAGAGTTTCCTTTCTGATCATAATCTCATTCTAACAGTCTGTCTTGTGAAATAGATCCCAATTATTTTCTAAGAGAACAACACTACTCAAAACATTTCTCTGTCTTATATTTCTGGATGTTTTACCAAGTAGTTTGACATTTTATAGAATGAGAAAAGTATTCCAAGAAACAGCATCAGGCTCTTTCCTGTTATGGGTAAAATTCACATTGGAGAGAGTAGCTAAGCTTTTTAAAAAAGTCTTCTAAAATAGGAATCTCCAGAGTAAAATCTATCAGGCTGTTCCTATGCAAAGATAGACAGAAGTCTGGGTAAAGGAAGGAAAAAGGATATGTTGGAGGAAATCAAGTTTTTCAGTTGACCAAAAATGTACAGACAGTTTCATAATAAGATTTTAGTTCCTGTATTGATACTCGATACATTTATTATCAGAATATTAAACTTCACATTTGAGTTCCTATTAACAACTGAATTATTAGCACCCAAATCTTGCATCAGGATAAAATTTCATCTTAAAACAACCTGCTGGATAAGAGTCTTGAAATTGTCAAGAGACTAGAATGTTGTTTAACACCTTTGCCAAACTGATTAATTCTTCACTAATTTATGTTTCAAATTTAGACAAGTTTTAGCGCAGTGTGTTTATATTCAAAGACTAGGGGCATGAATCACACTGTCTGTGAGCCCATGAGTTAGTGAGAGGTAGTGCAATATGCCAGTGTTAAATTGGTGAATAACAGCAGCAGGAATTATCTATGTGAGGATCGATACTGCTATTAGACTTAATGCTACAAATATTTGTAATTATAGATGCTAGCCATTCTCAGATTACTTTTATCTAATCCCAGACCCAGATCTTGAAAATCTGGTTGGGATAACTTTACCCTTTTGTTATTCACTATAGTTTTTCATGTATACTAATGAAGACTGATTATATTTACTAAACTATCATATATGTCACACATAACTACATTTTATAAGAAACTAAATCACTATTGGGACACTTGTGGCATATAAAATTATGCATTTGTGTTCACATATCAATTATTATCAAGTAAAAAAAAAATATTATTTATTTATAAGTCTATATCCATATACACATACAGACGTGTGGTCAGTCATGGACCACCGGGCTCCTCTGTCCATGGGATTTCCCAGGCAAGAATACTGGAGTGGGCTGCCATTTCCTTCTTTATGGGATCTTCCCCACCCAGGGATTGAATCCATGTCTCCTGCATTGGCAGGCAGATTCTTTATCCCTTCCCCACCTGTGAAGCCTATACATGTATAGATACATCTACAATATATATACTCAGCTTCCCTGGTGGCTCAGTGGTAAAGAATCTGCTTGTCAATGCAGGAGACATAGAAGACATGGACTTGATTCCTGGGTTGGTAAGATCCCCTGGAGAAAGGAATGGCAACCCACTGCAGTATTCTTACCTGTAAAATCCCATGGACAGAGGAACCTGGCAGGCTACAGTTCATAGGGTTACAGAAGAGTCTGACAGTACTTAGCAACTAAACAAAAGCAACAACATATACACAGCACATATATACACAAGGATATATCAAGTTGACAGTTTAACAACATGGGAATTAGGTGCACTGACCCTCTGCACAGTCAAAAGTCTTTGTATAATTTATCATTGGTTCTCAGTATCCATAGTTCCTCTGTATCTATGGGTTCAATCAACTCAGGATCATGTAGTTTTATAGCATTTGCTATGAAAAGAAACCTTCTTATAAGTGGATCCATGCAGTTCAAACCCCTGTTTTCAAGGGTCAACTGTATACACACACACACATATATGTATGTATATATATATATATATACATACATATATGTGATTAAACATATATACATAATTTTATCAGATCCTAAATCATGTCTAAATTCAGGATCATTAAAAAATAATGATAAAAGAGGAGGGGATGGTCCTAAGATGGCAGAGGAATAGGAAGGGGAGGCCACTTTCTCTCCCACAAATTCATCAAAAGGACATTTGAACGCTGAGTAAATTCCACAAAACAATTTCTGCATGCTGGCAGAGGTCATCAGGCACCCAGAAAAGCAGCCCATTGTCTTCGAAAGGAGGCAGGAAAAAATATAAAAGATAAAAAGAGAGACAAAAGAGGTAGGGACAGAGCTCCATCCTGGGAAGGGAGTCTTAAAAAAGAGAGAAATTTCCAAACACCAGGAAACACTCTCACTGCTGAGTCTGTGATGAGCCTTGGAACCACAGAGGGCAACATAACTGGGAGGAAAAATAAATAAATAATTAAAACCCATAGATTATGTGCCCAACGGTAACTCCCAGCAGAGAAGCAGTGCAGATGCCTGCATCTGCCACTAGCAAGTGGGGGCTGGGCAAGGAGGCGAGGGCTGCATTTCTTAGAGTAAGAACCGGGCCTGAATGCCCTGAGGGCAATGTGAGGGAACTAACTTGGTATAGCAAACCAGACTGTGGGATAGCTACCACTCGAAAAGAGGGTAAAGCATCTGCCTACAATGCCTGACCCTGAGCGGCTTGGACCTAAGAAGTGCATACAACCTAGAGCCGGCCTCAGACAGTTCCTGGCAGAGGAACCTAGAGGCTAAGCAGTGTAGACAGGGAATGCACACATGTCACGAGCAGGGACAAACCCAGTGTGGCCAAGACACTGCGAGCACATGCCAGTGTTATTTGTTTGCAGTTTCTCTCCCTCCCCACAGCACAACTGAACAAGTGAGCCTAAAAAAGTGTTCACCACCCCCCCTCCCTTGTGTCAGGGTAGAAATTAGACACTGAAGAGACCAGCAGACAGAAGAAGCTAAACCAGAGGGAACCTCCTTGGAAGTGACAGGAGCAATAGATTAAAACCCTGTAGTAAGTACCGGCTACAAAGGAAGGGGACTATAGTTCTTGAGAAATATAAGCCAGATCAAGGAACTATCTGAAAATGAACTGACCCCACTGCCCACAACAACACCAGAGGAAGTCCTAGATATATTTTTACTATTATTCTTTAATTTTTTAATTTTTTTCTATTTTAAGTCCTCTATTACTCATTTAATTTTCATTTTTATAACCTACTATTACTTTGCAAAAGAAAAAAGAGAGACCCTATTTTTTAAAGCCAACTTTATATATATATATATTATAATTTTTGTGACTTTTTTTTTCTTCAATATTGTGTTTTTGAAAATCCAAACTCTACTCCAGATTTTTAATCTTTGCTTTTTTGTATTTGTTATCAATTTTGTACCTTTAAGAACCCAATCTTCAGTACCCATTTTTACTTGGGAGCGAGATTACTGACTTGACTGCTTGACTCTCTCCCCCTTTGGACTCTCCTTTTTCTCCACTGGCTCACCTCTATCTCCTCCCTCCCCCTTCTCTTCTCTACCCAACTCTGTGAATCTCTTTGTGTATTCCAGATGGTGGAGAACACTTAGGAAACTGATTACTGGCTGGATCTGTCTCCTTTTGATTCCCCCCTTTATCCTCCTGGTCACCTCTGTCTCCCTCCTCCCTCTTCTCTTCTCTGTGTAACTCTGTGAAATCTCTGAGTGGTCCAGACTGTGGAGCACACATAAGGAAGCGATTACTGGCTAGCTTGCTCTCTCCTCTTTTGATTCCACCTCATCTCATCCTGGTCACCTCTGTCTTCCTCCTCCCTCTTCTCTTCTCCATGTAACTCTGTGAATCTCTCTGGGTGTCCCTCACTGTGGAGAAACTTTTCATCTTTAACCTAGATGTTTTATCAATGATGCTATATAGATGGAGAAGTCTTGAGGCTACTGTAAAAATAAGACTGAAAACCAGAAGCAGGAGGCTTAAGTCCAAATCCTGAGAACACCATAGAACTCCTGACTCCAGGGAACTTTAATCGCCAGAAGCTCATCAAACGCCTCCATACCTACACTGAAACCAAGCACCACCCAAAGGTCAACAAGTTTCAGAGCAAGACATATCACGCAAATTCTCCAGCAACACAGGAACGTAGCCCTGAGCTTCAATATACAGGCTGCCCAAAGTCACTTCAAACCCATTGACATCTCATAACTCATTACTGGACAATTTATTGCACTCCAGAGAGAATAAATCCAGCTCCACCCAACAGAACACTGACACAAGCTTCCCTAACCAGGAAAACCAAGTCCAAGAAACCCAGAGAATCCCAAACAAGATAAACCCAAGGCAAAACACCCCAAGACACATATTAATCAAATTAACAAAGATTAAACACAAAGAACAAATATTAAAAGCAGCAAGGGAAAAACAACAAATAACACACAAGAGGATTCCCATAATGATAACAGCTGAATTTTCAATAGAAACTCTTCAGGCCAGGAGGGAATGGCAGGACATACTTAAAGTGATGAAAGAAAATAGCCTGCAGCCCAGATTACTGTACCCAGCAAAAATCTCATTCAAATATGAAGGAGAAATCAAAAGCTTTACAGACAAACAAAAGCTGAGAGAATTCAGCACCACCAAACCAGCTCTCCAACAAATGCTAAAGAATCTTCTCTAGACAGGAAACACAAAAAGGGTGTATAAACTTGAACCCAAAACAATAAAGTAAATGGCAATGGGATCACACTTATCAATAATTACCTTAAACATAAATGGGTTGAATGCCTCAACCAAAAGACAAAGACTTGCTGAATGGATACAAAAACAAGACCCCTATATACGTTGTCTACAAGAGACCTACCTCAAAACAAGGGATACATATAGACTGAAAGTGAAGGGCTGTAAAAAGATATTCCATGCAAATAGAGACCAAAAGAAAGCAGGAGTAGCAATTCTCATATCAGATAAAATAGACTTTAAGACAAAGGTTATGAAAAGAGACAAAGAAGGACACTGCATAATGATCAAAGGATCAATCCAAGAAGAAGATATAACAATTCTAAATATATATGCACCCAACATAAGAGCACCACAATAACACAATAATAGTAGGAGACTTTAATACCCGACTCACACCTATGGATAGATCAACTAAACAGAAAATTAACAAGGAAACACAAACTTTAAATGATACAATAGACCAGTTAGACCTAATTGATATCTATAGGACATTTCACCCCAAAACAATGAATTTCACTTTTTTCTCAAGCACACATGGAACCTTCTCCAGGATAGATCACATCCTGAGCCATAAATCTAGCCTTGGTAAATTCAAAAAAATTGAAATCATTCCAAGCATCTTTTCTGACCACAATGCAGTAAGATTAGATCTCAATTACAGGAGAAAAACTATTAAAAATTCCAACATATTGAGGCTGAACAACACACTGCTGAATAACTAACAAATCACAGAAGAAATCAAAAAAGAAATCAAAATATGTATAGAAACAAATGAAAATGAAAACACAACAACCCAAAACCTGTGGGACACCATAAAAGGAGTGTTGAGGGGAAGGTTCATAGCAATATAGGCATACCTTAAGAAGCAAGGAAAAAGTCAAATAAATAACCTAACTCTACACCTAAAGCAACTAGAAAAGGAAGAAATAAAGAACCCCAGGTTTAGTAGAAGGAAAGAAATCTTAAAAATTAGGGCAGAAATAAATGCAAAAGAAACAAAAGAGACCATAGCAAAAATCAACAAAGCCAAAAGCTGGTTCTTTGAGAGGATAAATAAAATTGACAAACCATTAGCCAGACTCATCAAGAAACAAAAGGAGAAAAATCAAATCAATAACATTAGAAATGCACGATACTGGATGCTTGGGGCTGGTGCACTGGGACGACCCAGAGGGATGGAATGGGGAAGGAGGAGGAAGGAGGGTTCAGGATGGGGAACACATGTATACCTGTGGCGGATTCATTTTGATATTTGGCAAAACTAATACAGTTATGAAAAGTTTAAAAATAAAATAAAATTAAAAAAAAATAGAGAGATCACAACAGGCAACACAGAAATACAAAGGATCATAAGAGACTACTATCAGCAATTATATGCCAATAAAATGGACAGCTTGGAAGAAATGGACAAATTCTTAGAAAAGTACAACTTTCCAAAACTAAACCAGGAAGAAATAGAAAATCTTAACAGACCCATCACAAGCACAGAAATTGAAACAGTAATCAGAAATCCTCCAGCAGGCAAAAGCCCAGGTCCAGACAGCTTCACAGCTGAATTCTACCAAAAATTTAGGGAAGAGCTAACACCTATCCTACTCAAACTCTTTCAGAAAATTGCAAAGGAAGGTAAACTTCCAAACTCATTCTATGAGGCCACCATCATCCTAATACCAAAACCAGAAAAGGTGCCACAAAAAAAGAAAACTACAGGTCAATATCACTGATGAACATAGATGCAAAAATTCTTAACAAAATGTTAGCAGTCATAATCCAACAACACATTAAAAAGATCATACACCATGACCAAGTGGGCTTTATCCCAGGGATACAAGGATTCTTAAATATCTGCAAATCAATCAATGTAATACACCACATTAACAAATAGAAAAATAAAAGTCATATGATTATCTCAATATATGCAGAGAAAGCCTTTGACAAAATTCAACAACCATTTATGATAAAAATTCTCCAGAAAGCAGGAATAGAAGGAATATACCCCAACATAATAAAAGCTATATATGATAAACCCACAACAAACATTATCCTCAATGGTGAAAATTTGAAAGCATTTCCCCTAAAGTCAGGAACAAGACAAGGGTGCCCACTCTCACCACTAATATTTAACATAGTTTTGGAAGTTTTGGCCACAGCAATCAGAGCAGAAAAAGAAATAAAAGGAATCCAAATTGGAAAAGAAGAAGTAAAACTCTCATTGTTTGCAGATGACATCATCCTCTACATAGAAAACCCTAAAGACGCCACCAGAAAATTACTAGAGCTAATAAATGAATATAGTAAAGTTGCAGGATGTAAAATCAACACACAGAAACCCCTTGCATCCCTATACATTAAAAATGAGAAAATAGAATTAAAGAAATAATTCCATTCACCATTGCAACAAAAAGAATAAAATACTTAGGAATATATCTACCTAAAGAAACAAACCTAGATAATATATTGAAAAGCAGAGATATTACTTTGCCAACAAAGGTCCGTCTAGTCAAGGCTATGGTTTTTCCAGTGGTCATGTATGGATGTGAGAGTTGGGCTGTGAAGAAAGCTGAGCACCAAAGAATTGTTGCTTTTGAACTGTGGTGTTAGAGAAGACTCTTGAGAGTCCCTTGGACTGCAAGGAGATCCAACCAGTCCAACCTAAAGGAGATCAGTTCTGGGTCTTCACTGGAAAGACTGATGCTAAAACTGAAACTCCAATACTTGGCCACCTCATGCAAAGAGTTGACTCATTGGAAAAGACCCTGATGCTGGAAGGGATTGGGGGCAGGAAGAGAAGGGGGCTACAGAGAATAAGATGGCTGGATGGCATCACCAACTCGATGGACATGAGTTTGAGTGAACTCCGGGAGTTAGTGAGGGACAGGGAGGCCTGGCATGCTGTGATTCATGGGGTTGCAAAGAGTCGAACACGACTGAACAATTGAACTGAACTGAACTGAAAGAAACAAAAGACCTATATATAGAAAACTATAAAACACTGGTGAAAGAAATCAGAGAGGACACTAATAGATGGAGAAATATACTGTGTTCATGGATCGGAAGAATCAATATAGTGAAAATGAGTATACTTCCCAAAGCAATCTATAGATTCAATGCAATCCCTATCAAGCTACCAATGGTATTTTTCACAGTGCTAGAACTAATAATTTCACAATTTGTATGAAAACATAAAAAAAAAAAAAAACTTGAATAGCCAAAGCAATCTTGAGAAAGAAGAATGGAACTGGAGGAATCAACCTGCCTGACTTCAGCCTCTACTACAAAGCCAGTCATCAAGACAGTATGGTACTGGAACAAAGACAGAAATATAAATCAATGGAACAAAATAGAAAGCCCAGAGATAAACCCACGCACTTATGGACATCTTATCTTTGACAAAGGAGGCAAGAATATATAATGGAGAAAAGACAATCTCTTTAACAAGTGGTCCTGAGAAAACTGCTCAAACACTTGTAAAAGAATCAAACTAGAATAGTTTCTAACACCATACACAAAAATAAACTCAAAATGGATTAAAGATCTAAACCTAAGACCAGAAACTATAAAATTCCCAGAGGAGAACATAGGCAAAACACTCTCTGACATAAATCACTGCAGGATCCTTTATGACCCACCTCCCAGAATATTGGAAATAAAAGCAAAAATAAACAAATGGGACCTAATTAAAATTGAAAGCTTCTGCACAACAAAGGGAACTATAAGCAAGGTGAAAAGACAGCCTTCAGAATGGGAGAAAATAATAGCAAATGAAGCAATGGACAAAGAATTAATCTCAAAAAATACAAGCAACTCCTGCAGCTCAATTCCAGAAAAATAAATGACCCAATCAAAAAATGGGCCTAAGAACTAAATAGACATTTCTCCAAAGAAGACATACAGATGGCTAACAAACACATGAAAAGATGCTCAACATCACTCATTATCAGAGAAATGTAAATCAAAACCACAATGGAGTACCATTTCATGCCAGTCAGAATGGCTGCTATCCAAAAGTCTACAAGCAATAAATGCTGGAGAGGGTGTGGAGAAAAGGGAACCCTCTTACACTGTTGTTGGGAATGCAAACTGGTACAGCCACTATGGAGAACAGTGTGGAGATTCCTTAAAAAACTGGAAATAGACCTGCTATATGACCCAGCAATCCCACTGCTGGGCATACACACTGAGGAAACAAGAATTGAAAGAGACATGTATACCCCAATATTCATCGCAGCACTGTTTATAATAGCCAGGACATGGAAGCAACCTAGATGTCCATTGGCAGATGAATGGATGAGAAAGCAGTGGTACATATACACAATGGAGTATTACTCAGCCATTAAAAAGAATACATTTGAATCAGTTCTAATGAGGTGGATGAAACTGGAGCTGATTATACATAGTGAAATAAACCCGAAAGAAAAACACCAATACAGTATACTAATGCATATATATGGAATTTAGAAAGATGGTAATGTTAACCCTGTATACGAGACAGCAAAAGAGACACAGATGTATATAACAGTCTTTTGGACTCTGTGGGAGAGGGAGAGGGTGGGATGATTTGGGAGAATGGTATTGAAACATGTATAATATCATGTGTGAAATTAATCGCTAGTCCAGGTTCAATGTAGGATACAGGTAGCTTGGGGCTGGTGCATGGGGATGACCCAGAGGGATAGTATGGGGAGGGAAGTGGGAGCGGGGTTCAGGATGGGGAACACGTGTACACCCATGGCGGATTCATGTTGATGTATGGCAAAACCAATACAATATTGTAAAGCAATTAGCCTCCAATTTAAATAAATTTATATTAAAAATAATGATAAAATAGGAAAATGCTTTGGAAACCATTTAAACTTATACTACAATAAAAGAATTCTGTATATTTGACAAATGGTATTCATATTTAAAAATAAAATGATTATAGTTAAAACTGATGAGAAATGATGGTGGCATAAGAAAAACTGTAATATACTGTAAGAAATATAATATACTGTAAGAAATAATATACTGTAAGAAAAACAGTATATTAAAATAGACAAACAACTGACCAAAAAGTAAATTAGAAAAATAACTGACATATAAGGAATGTGAGAAAGAAATGACCAATCTAACACCAAACAATGCCTATAAGTTAAATGATACATATATAAAGGTGTGTAAAAAGATCTTCCAAATGCAGTAATAAATGCATGTGTTTTTTGCCCCCTTTGGATCATTGTCCTTTCACAAAACCACCTCATGTTCTGATTATAATGGAGGAAGACTTATATGGGTACAACACAAAGTAGCTGAAAAAAGAAAACAAAAACACACAGCACAGCTATGCACATTACAATGACATGGGAGATGTAAATATAAGCCTTTTACTGAACACAACGAGACTAGTGGGTGGAATTACAAGGAAATCTAGGTATTACAAAAGACAAAATAAAGGAGAGCTTTAAGCTTTTGTATAAACATTTAAACATTTAATCCAAATATGCATTTTGAAATGCATCTGTTGTTTTCGTTGGTTCTCCAACTCACCCAGAATTTTGCTGTTTCCTCTATTCTAATCTTTTCCAATGGACATTATGCAAAGCCCAGTTACTGGACTAGACATAGAGAATAAAAGTAACACATGAGTTCATATTATTCTGACATTCTCTTGTATTATGATACCTATGTAAAAGATCAATGCATTTAATTACTTATAGAAAATACCACTCAATGGGCTTTTTTTTTAAATTTAATCATATTCTGGAGGAATATAAGGGAAATCACAAGCTGGAAATCATAGTCAGCAGAATGAAAGTGTAGAGATCAGGAATATTAAGTTAAGGTTAGAGGGAAGAAAGGGTAAGCGTGAATCACTACTGCTTTCTTGTATTTGGGATCATTCTATATCTTAGGATAATAACTATTTGGCACATGACTCTTTTAGGAATCCTGGATCTAAGAATAAATATAGTCATACATGTATAAGCACACACATGTACACACACAAATGGAATGAGAGGCTTCTTTCATCTGATGGAATACTCACTCTAGCAGTATCCGAGTGAATACTAGCTTCCATGAGTGGTTTCACCTCCCTTAGTGCAGGTAAAATGGATGCCAGATAAAAATAGGGACTTGTGTGGTGGCTCAGTGATTAAGAGTCCACTTGCCAATGTAGGAGATATGGGTTCAATCTCCGGTCCAAAAACTAAGATCCCACATACCTTGTGGCAACTAAGCCTATGTGCCACAGCTACGGAAGCCTGCACACTCTAGAGCCTGTGCTCTGTAACTAGAGAGTACTCTCTACTTGGCACAACTAGAGAAATCTGGCATACAGCAATGAAGACCCAGCACAGCAAAAAAAAAAAAAAAAAAAAGAAAGAAAGAAGAAGCATACATAATACCTTACATGTCTCCTAAATTTCTTTGATGTACAGAATGTAAATGCTATAATGAAAAGTACCCAAATAGTATTTGTTAAGATATTAGAAAAGTAGCTCTCCAGAGGGGGTGGGAAATATTTTGTGTAGAAATATAGTAGGAAACATTTAACTAAGCAAAAGTAAAAGGCTTCTTCACCCTAAACTTCTCAGAGCAGGTGTGGGGCTAAAATCTGAGTCCCCTGCTTTCACGGTCATTATCTTTCATACCAAACACTTCTCTGTTTAGTTCACAGGGTCCAAAACCTTCAATTTGAGGCTCAAGTGATTCCAGTAATTTTGAGAAATGAGAGCCCCTTATCAGAACCAACACAAATTGAGAGGAGCTGACAAGGGAAGGGGTATAAGCAAGGAGTACATGAATAGAAAGTACAGAGATTAAGAGCATTGCCACACAAGTCAAAAATATATTTATTCCAGTGTCATCTGACCCTATCTGTGCTAACTTTAATCAATAAATTCCATAAGATAGTTTCCTCATCTTTAAAATATGACTGTTTAAAGGTTTAATATGAGTTTCTTTAATATTTCCATCACCATTCTGAAGGAGATCAGTCCTGGGATTTCTTTGGAAGGAATGATGCTAAAGCTGAAACTCCAGTACTTTGGCCATCTCATGCGAAGAGTTGACTCATTGGAAAAGACTCTGATGTTGGGAGGGATTGGGGGCATGAGGAGAAGGGGACGACAGAGGATGAGATGGCTGGATGGCATCACTGACTCGATGGATGTGACTCTGAGTGAACTCCGGGAGTTGTTGATGGACAGGGAAGCCTGGCGTGGTGCGATTCATGGGGTCGCAAAGAGTCGGACACGACTAAGTGACTGATCTGATCTGATATTGTTAATTTTTGTTAAGTATCCAACAATCTATCACTCTTTGAATGGGGTTAGCAGTTTCATTTCCAATCATAACTAATAGATCTTTCACTAGTTTCCTTAAAATGATATCAAAGAAAAACAGACAGATTTTAGAAGAAACTAAGAGGTTTATACCCAAAGACATTGTATTAAAACAAACCCAAACCCAAAGTAATTGTTATTTTAATATTTTAATTTATTTTCCCTGTTTCCTTTATTTTGTATGAAAGAACTTTTACTTGGTTCTCTAGTGGCACCATATTAATGAGTGATCTTCAGACAGTATAGATTTTAAGGATCATTTCAAGTATGGCTTTCTCTACTAAAATTTTCAATACCCTAGAGATTAACACACTGATGTAAATCTCTTTTCAGAATCTGAATCAATGAACAAAATTGTATTCTTTTGTCAGACTGATAATTTAATGTGGAATATTTTATTCCTTAAAATTTCAATACTAGTGTCTATTTCCTAGGCTTGTTTATATTCAAAACAATAATCTGAGAATAAAAAGTTATGCCCTAAGAACTCTTCAATAACTGTAGGCAAGTGAAATGTATACTTAAGACTTACTGTTCAAACATACTTTAAGACAGAAAAGCTGTGTGTTAAAAAAAATTAAATGAAAACTAAAATTAAAGTTATCCTCTCCTATGATAATAAAATAGTGATTGTAATTATTGCTATGAAACAATATTGAAATGATCTATAAGATCTCATTTAAATAAGTAGTTCTCCAGACTAATTATATATTAGAATCATTTGGGAAACTTTTCCAATAACGTACTGCATAAACCACCCAAGAATAATTAAATATGGTGGTGGAGCCTATTATCAATATTCTTAGATATCTTTCCAGATGTTATAATGTGCATAGATATTCCATCCACTGATCTTGTTAAATTAATTAAACAGAAGATCATCAGACCGAGGTGATCCTAACACCTTACCTGCCTATGTAAGCAAACCCAAACCTAAGACTGTAAATACCTCAAGGTTAAACAATGGAAGAACAACTGGATCATACATAACATATTTATTTCTAAATTAGGCAAACACTTAGGCTATAGCCAAATCAAATCATTTCTTGCTTTAATTCCACCTTTTCTCTATAAAAGTCGTTCCCCTAAGTTCTTTAGGTTGAGTGTTTTTACCACTCTGATTTTTGTGCTCCTTGATCCCAATCATTGTTTTCCTCAAACTCTTAAATTTATAATATGCCTCAATTTATCTTTTTTAAAGATCTAAACTGCTGGTCCCTATGAAACAAAGGCTTTCTTATCAACTTTTTGCATCATGAGAACTTTTGGAAATTGGACGTTAACTACCGTTCCTTCAGCCCCTTAAAAAATGAACCAAAACAAATTTCCATCTACCCACAAGTCAAGCATATAACAAACACATACCTAGATACATTCTCATTCTTACATGCACACACACATAGTTTTGCATACAATGTAAAGGCATAACAATAATTCCTGAGGCCCATGTTAAGAAATAAACCTCTAAAAACAACACTTAAGTGCACTCAAGAGGAAGAGAAGCTATTGTCCTTTCAATGGATCTAGTAGCAATTTGTTCAGTCAATCAGTCATGTCTGAATCTTTGAGATGCCATGGAATGCAGCACATCAGTCTTCCCTGTCCATCATCAACTCCTAGAGCTTGCTCAAACTCATGTCCATCAAGTTGGTGATGCCATCCAACCATCTTATCCTCTGTCATCCCCTTCTCCTCTCGCCTTCAATTTTTTCCAGCATCAGGGTCTTTTCCAAGAAGTCAGTTCTTCGCATCAGGTGGCCAAAGTATTGGAGTTTCAGCATCAGTCCTTGCAATGAATATTCAGGACTGATTTCCTTTAGGATAGATTGGTTGTGTCTCCTTGCAGTCCAAGGGACTGTCAAGAGACTTCTCCAACACCACAGTTCAAAAGCATCAATTCTTTGGCTCTCAGCTTTCTTTATAGTCCAATTCTCACATCCATACATGACTACTGGAAAAAACATAGCTTTGACTAGATGGACCTTGTTGGCAAGGTGATGTCTCGGCTTAATAATATGCTGTCTAGGTTGGTCATAGCTTTTCTTCCAAGGGGCATGCATCTTTTAATTTCATAGCTGAACCATCTGCAGTAATTTTGGAGCCCCCCCAAAATAAATTCTCTCACTATTTCCATTGTTTCCCCATCTATTTGCCATGAAGTATGAAACTAGGTGCCATGATCTTGGTTTTATCAATGTTGAGTTTTAAGCCAGCTTTTACACTCTCTTCTTTCACTTTCATCAAGAAGCTCTTTAGTTCCTCTTTACTTTCTACCATAAGGGTGGTGTTGTCTGCATATCAGAGGTTATTGTTATTTCTCCCAGCAATCTTCATTCCAGCTTGTGCTTCATCCAGCCCAGCATTTCACACAATGTACTCTGCATATAAGTTAAATAAACAGGGTGACAATAATCCTTTCCAATTTTGGAAAGCAACGGTTCAAACTGTTGATTCTTGACCTGTATATGGGTTTCTCAGGAGGCAGATAAGGTGGTCTGGTATTCCCATCTCTTGAAGAATTTTCCACAGTTTATTGTGATCCACATAGTCAAAGGCTTTGGCAGTCAATAAAGCAGAAGTAGATGTTTTTCTGGAACTCTCTTGCTTTTTCCATGATCCAGTGGATTTTGGCAATTTGATCTCTGGTTCCTCTGCCTTTTCTAAATACAGCTTGAACATCTGGAAGTTCACAATTCACATACTGTTGTAGCCTGGCTTGGAGAATTTTGAGCATTACTTTGCTAGCATGTGAGATGAGGACAATTGTGTGGTAGTTTGAACATTCTTTGGCATTGCCCTTCTTTGGGATTGGAATGAAAACTGACCTTTTCCAGTCCTGTGGCCACTGCTGAGATTTCCAAATTTGCTGGCACATTGAGTGCATCACTTTCACAGCATCATACCTTAGTATTTAAAGTAGCTCACCTGGAATTCCATCACCTCCACTAGCTTGGCTTGCAGTGATGCTTCCTAAGGCCCACTTGACTTCACATTCCAGATGTCTGGCTCTAGATGTGTGATCACACCATTGTGGTTATCTGGCTCATGAAGATCTTTTTTTGTATAGTTCTTCTGTGTATTCTTGCCACTTCTTAATATCTTCTGCTTCTGTTAGGTCTGTATCATCTGTCCTTTATGAAGATTATTTTTGCATGAAATGTTCCCTTTGTATCTCTCATTTTCTTGAAGAGATCTCTGCTGTTGCTGCTGCTGCTGTGTCACTTCAGTCATGTCTGACTCTGTGCGACCCCATACACAGCAGCCCACCAGGCTCTGCCATCCCTGGGATTCTCTAGGCAAGAATAGTGGAATGGGTTGCCATTTCCTTCTCCAATGCATGAAAGTGAAAAGTGAAAGTGAAGTCATTTAGTCGTGTCTGACTCTTCACGACCCCATGGACTGAAGCCTACCAGGCCCCTCCATCCATGGGATTTTCCAAGCAAGAGTACTGGAGTGGGTTGCCATTGCCTTCTCCATCTTTCCCATTCTATTGTTTTCCTCTGTTGCTTTGTGGATGTGACAGGTGATAGAATTAAGCTCTGATGCTGTAAAGAGCAATACTGCATAGGAACCTGGAATGTCAGGTGCATGAATCAAAGAAAACTGAAAGTGGTCAAACAGGAGATGGCAAGAGTGAACGTCAACATTCTAGGAGTCAGCGAACTAAAATAGACTGAAATGGGTGAATTGAACTCAGATGACCATTATATCTACTACTGTGGGTAGGAATCCCTTAGAAGAAATGGAGTAGCCATCATGGTCAACAAAAGAGTCGGAAATGCAGTACCTGGATACAATCTCAAAAACGACAGAATGATCTCTGTTCGTTTCCAAGGCAAACCACTCAATATCATGGTAATCCAAGCTTATGCCCCAACCAGTAAGGCTGAAGTTGAACGGTTCTATGAAGACCTACAAGACCTTTTAGAACTAACACCCCAAAAAGATGTCCTTTTCATTGTAGGGGACTGGAATGCACAAGTAGGAAGTCAAGAAACACCTGGAGTAACGGGCAAATTTGGCCTTGGAGTACAGAATGAAGCAGGACAAAGGCTAATAGAGTTTTGCCAAGAGAACACACTGGTCATAGCAAACACCCTCTTCCAACAACACAAGAGAAGACTCTACACATGGGCATCACCAGATGGTCAACACTGAAATCAGATTGATTATATTCTTTGCAGACAAAGATGGAGAAGCTCTATACAGTCAGCACAAGCAAGACTGAGAGCTGACTGAAGCTCAGATCATGAACTCCTTATTGCCAAATTCAGACTTAAATTGAAGAAAGTAGGGAAGACCACTAGACCATTAGGTATGACCTAAATCAAATCCCTTATGATTATACAGTGGAAGTGAGAAACAGATAGATAGAATGCCTGATGAACTATGGACAGAGGTTTGTGACATTGTACAGGAGACAGGGATCAAGACCATCCCCATGGAAAAGAAATGCAAAAAACCAAAATGGCTGTCTGGGGAGGCCTTACAAATAGCTGTGAAGAGAAGAGAAGCGAAAAGCAAAGGAGAAAGGGAAAGATACAAGCATCTGAATGCAGAGTTCCAAAGAATGGCAAGGAGAGATAAGATAGTCTTCCTCAGCGATCAATGCAAGGAAATAGAGGAAAACAACAGAATGGGAAAGACTACGGATCTCTTCAAGAAAATTAGAGATACCAAGGGAACATTTCATGCAAAGATGGGCTCGATAAAGGACAGAAATGGTATGGACCTAACAGAAGCAGAAGATATTAAGAAGAGATGGCAAGAATACACAGAAGAACTGTACAAAAAAGTTCTTCACGACCCAGATAATCATGATGGTGTGATCACTGACCTAGAGCCAGATATCCTGGAATGTGAAGTCAAGTGGGCCTTAGAAAGCATCACTATGAACAAAGCTAGTAGAGGTCATGGAATTCCAGTTGAGCTATTTCAAATCCTGAAATATGATGCTGTAAAAGTGCTGTACTCAATATGCCAGCAAATTTGGAAAACTCAGCAGTGGCCACAGGATTGGAAAAGGTCAGTTTTCATTCCAATCCCAAAGAAAGGCAATGCCAAAGAATGTTCAAACTACTGCACAATTGCACTCATCTCACACACTAGTAATGTAATGCTCAAAATTCTCCAAGCCAGGCTTTAGCAGTATATGAACCGTGAACTTTCAGAAGTTCAAGGTGGTTCTAAAAAAGACAGAGGAACCAGAGATCAAAATGCCAACATCCGCTGGATCACCAAAAAAGCAAGAGAGTTTCAAAATAAACATCTATTTCTGCTTTATTGACTATGCCAAAGCTCTTGACTGTGTGGACCACAGTAAACTGTGGAAAATACTGAAAGACATGGGAATACCAGACCACCTGACCTGCCTCTTGAGAAACCTGTATTCAGGTCAGGAAGCAACAGTTAGAACTGGACATGGAACAACAGACTGGTTCCAAATAGGAAAGGGAGTACGTAAAGGCTGTAAATTGTCATGCTGATTATTGAACTTATATGCAGAATACATCATGAGAAACGCTGGGTTGGAAGAAACACAAGTTGTATTTCCAGGAGAAATATCAATAACCTCAGATATGCAGATGACACCACCCTTATGGCAGAAAGTGAAGAGGAACTAAAAAGTCTCTTGATGAAAGAGAAAGAGGAGAGTGAAAAAGTTGGCTTAAAGCTCAACATTCAGAAAACAAAGATCATGGTGTCTGGTCCCATCACTTCATGGGAAATAGATGGGAAAACAGTGGAAACAAGTGTCAGACTTTATTTTTCTGGGCTCCAAAATCACTGCAGATGGTGACTGCAGCCATGAAATTAAAAGACGCTTACTCCTTGGAAGGAAAGTTATGACCAACTTAGATAACATATTGAAAAGCACAGACATTACTTTACCAACAAAGGTCCATCTAGTCAAGGCTATAGTTTTTCCAGTAGTCATGTATGGATGTGAGAGTTGGACTGTGAAGAAGGCTGAGTGCCGGAGAATTAATGCCTTTGAACTATGGTGTTGAAGAAGACTCTTGAGAGTCCCTTGGACTGCAAGGAGATCCAACCAGTCCATTCTAGTGGAGATCAGCCCTGGGTGTTCATTGGAAGGAATGATGCTGAAGGTGAAACACCAGTACTTTGGCCACCTCATGAGAAGAGTTGACTCATTGGAAAAGACTCTGATGCTGGGAGGGATTGGGGGCAGGAGGAAAAGGGGACAACAGAGGATGAGATGGCTGGATGGCATCACCGACTTGATGGATGTGAGTTTGAGTGAACTCCAGCAGATGGTGATGGACAGGGAGGCCTGGCGTGCTGCGATTCATGGGGTCGCAAAGAGTCGGACACTACTCAGAGACTGAACTGAACTGGAAATTAGTTTCATACCTTTGTAGTCTTGAAAATTTTCATTTAGTATTTTCATTTCCAGAAAATAGTCACAAATTGGAAAAAAAATCAAAATAAGCAAGTCATAAATAAACAATGTTGATTATAGCCATTGCTGTCTCATGTTTGAATAAAGAAATTTTGAATGCAGAGACAATATTGGGGCATTACTTTTATTTCATTTTAAGAATCTACCTCCTTTAAGTTATATACACTAAGATGAATACTAAAGTACAAAGTATAGCATTGTATTTTTCCTTTTGCTGGTTAGATCAGATTACTTCTATAAAACAAATAAATTTTGGTTGTTAATTAAAAATAATTTTTCATTCATATTTTCCATACTAAATATTAGTATTGTTTCCAGGTCACTTAATCAACTGTGATCATTCTGAATTTGGATATCAATATTTTGGCCCTTCTTCCATGCAGTCATTGAAATGTTACATATGTTTCTCTTTTTTTCTGTTTTGAGCCCTTTTTATTGAATTATAATTAGTATACAATTTTATATTAATTTCAGGTATTCAACATAGTAATTCAATATTTTTATACATTATGAAATTATCTACACAATAAGTCCAGCTACCATCCGTCACCATACAAAGTTATATTATTGCCTATATTCCCTCTGCCGTGTATTACATCTCCATGACTTATATTATAGCTCAAAGTTTGTGCCTCTTAATCCCAGCCTAGTTTGTCAGTCCCCCAGAAATGGTGCAGCTACTGTGGAAAACAGTATGGAGTTTCCTGAAAAAATTAAAAATAGATCTTCCAACTCTGTAGCCCACCAGGCTCCTCTGTCCAAGGATTTTCCAGGGAAGAATACTGGAGTGGTTTGCCTTGCCCTCCTGCAGGGAATCTTCCCAACCCAGGGATCAAACCTGCATCTCAGGTCTCATGCATTGGCAGATGGGTTCTTTACCAGCGGTCCCACCTGGCAAGCACCACTATAACCATATGATCTACCAATTCCACTTCTGGATATTTACTTGAAGAAAATTAAAATGCTTAATTCAAACAAACATGTGGTTACCAAAGGGGAAAGTGGAATAGAGTGATACATTGAGTGTTTGGAATTAACACATATTACTGTATATAAAATAGATAACCAGAAAGAACCTACTGTATAACACAGGGAACTAGATTCAATATTTTATAAAAACCTATAGGGGAAAGGAATCTGAAAAAGAATGGATTTATAGCCTGTATATATATAGCTGAATCACTGTGCTGTAAACCTGAAACTTCTACAACATGGTAAATAAACTATACTTCAATTAAAAAAAGAACCAATACAAATTTTTTTAAAAATAAAAGCTATATGTATTCCTATGTTCTTTTCAACACTATTTACAATAGCCAAGGTATGGAAGCAACCTAACCATTCATGGATGGACAAGTGGACATAGAAGATTAGTATCTTTTAATACCTTAACCTAGATTTTCAGTTCTTTCTGTTTCTCTTCCTCAAACCTCCAAAGGCTACATAAAACTTTTTAAACTAATTTAACACTTCCAAGATGTGAAAAACACCTTGAAACTGAAACTGACAAAGTGAATCACATTCTTCTCCCAATTAAGATCCACAGAGGCAGAGACACTCACACATATGATATATATACACAAACACAGCTGGGCCTATTTACCTACATTCTAACTTCACTTTTCAAATTTCTCTTAGTCCCAAACGTGCATGGCCTTGGTGTTCTGTGACTATCAAAAAGTACTTCTGTTACACATTCTCCTGCTAAAGAACTTAAATTCACAACACAAATTTTTATTTAATTCTAACTTAAGAAATGAAGATGATAATCCTTGAAGAAGCAAACAATAACTTAATATAACCCAAAGTTTACATGTCTAGAAAACAACTACTCTATGTCAAGCCATATATTATTTGCAGTATTGTTCATCCTCACAACCACTATATGAAGCAGATATAACTGACTTCACTTTTACAGGAGAGTGACCTGTATTTTAAAGGGGTTAAGTGCCTTGCTCTAAACCATATAACCGTCAAGTAACAGAGATAGAATTTGATTTCTCTTCTGCTGAGATTCTATATTCTAGTATTTAACTATGACATACATCCCATTTTAGTTTAAGAGAATCAAAAAGTTAGCAATTTTTGTACTTAACAATTTAAAACTGAAAATAGCAGCACTTACGTAAATCATGGTACTGCAAAGAAGACTAGCATGAGAGACTTAAAATCATCTTTTTTACTGTAAAGTAATTATAAGTGCGAGATAGTAATTAAAATACTAAATGAGAAATGCTGTTGTACTTAATTCCTATAAATGGTTCTATAACTTCTCATGTCTGTTCTCTGCATTTAGTTGAAGCTTGAAACTATCACTTAATTCTATATCTTATACATGAAACTCACATTGTAACAGAATCTTTAAAAATATCTAAAATGATTAAGAGAAAAACCCTCTACTATCAAGAAAGTTCTAGGTAGACTTTAAAAAGATTCATGAGAAATAATCTGGCAAAATAAAGACTATAGAAGAAAATTATCATTAAACACAAATTATGTACAAGGCAAAAATAAACAGGAGATAGATATTATAAACTCTCATTTTTTAGTCTCAGTTAAAGATTATGTCTAAAAATATAAATAATATCTCTAAATAATAAATTAACAAAATGATCAAATCAAAGCTGATCATTTTAGTCTAAGTCATCTGATTTGAGTATTCCCATGAAGCAAATTAATGATATTCACTGGAATTTAGAGAATATTCCCATTATTTTAAACATGTTCTCATTTGGTTTGCACACCAGTGATTCTATTAACCCACAGAAATTTCATTTTGTGATATTTAATTAAACAGGATTAAGACATGTGATTTAGATACATAAAAATATGAATTTTAGATCCTTTTTAAATGGCTTGAGATTAGTACTCTTTCCTTGCCTAAAAATTGGCAATCCAGTAAATAAATCAAGAATTCATATATTTCAGCAACTTTGCCTTTATAGTAATATTAGATAGTTTTTGAATTATGCTCCTCGCTCTTTTCCCCTTTCTTACAAGATGTTTTCATTGCCAACTACTGCCAACTACTGTTACAATAACCTGTTAAGATTAGCTTGGCTATGCTATTAGTACAAATATTTAATTTGATGTATTCTTTGCAGACTAGGCAAGGAATGGGTGTATTAAAAGACTATACTTAAAGACATATTTATATATATATATGTATATACATATATATGTATATGTCTCCTTTTAATACTTATGGAGAAATACTATAGCTCCCAGTCCTACTACTGTATTGATTTTTGTGTATTCAATTTAAAAAAAATCATGTGTGACCTAGCTGCAAAAATGCAGTCCACTTTGGTTCAGATTACTTTCCTGCATGACTCACATCCTATGGATTTGGAAGGGAATGACTACACAGAGATAAAGAGTATTGAAAATGTGCCAATTGACTATTCTCTGTGTAGTCTTAGGGGAAACTGATGGTAACAGCAGGCTGTAGAGGACATTATTTGCCTTAAACTTTATTGTATTGACTGGTGATTAGAGCTCTGGTGTCAGACTTTCTAGGTTCTGAATACTGACTGTATTGTTTCTTAGGTATGTGACTTCAAGAAAATGAATTTCCATCTCTGTGATTCAGTTTCTGCACTGGAAGAATTTACACCTACATTATAATTTGTTGTGGGGGTTTAATTATATAATAGAGGAGTTAGCATAGTCCCTTGTTCATGTTAACTGCATAAATGTGTTCATATTTTAAAAGTTATTTTGTTTCAGAAGGGTAAAGCATAGCCTACTTTTAATCATTCTTACATGAGAAACCATTTGTGGTCAGAGCCCTATTTCTAGTCTAGAAAAATACCACCACCTCCACTAACATTTAAATGTGAGCAAAGACTTCTCTTTCCTCTATTGTTTACTGCTATATCCTCAAGGGCTTAGATTAATGCCTGGACCATACATAGTATGCTGTCAGTAAATGTTTGTTGCAGAATGAATCATTGGTCAACTTTCAGTTTCTTCATGTAAAGGAAAAAAAAAAACCCTCCATAACATTTTGTAATAGACAAAATGTTTCCTTTTGATATGCAGCATGCTGCTACTGCTAAGTCACTTCAGTCGTGTCCGACTCTGTGTGACCCCATAGACAGCAGCCCACCAGGCTCCCCCGTTCCTGGGATTCTCCAGGCAAGAACACTGGAGTGGGGTGCCATTTCCTTCTCCAATACATGAAAGTGGAAAGTGAAAGTAAAGTTGTTCAGTCATGTCTGACTCTTAGCGACCCCATGGACTGCAGCCTACCAGGCTCCTCCATCCATGGGATTTTCCAGGCAAGACTACTAGAGTGGGGTGCCATTGCCTTCTCCAGACAGGCACCATGGATACACTCTAATCCGCACTAGTATTCAATCTAACCTTTACTTTTCCTTTAACCTGTTTCCTCCTGCTTCCAGCTGTCTAATGGATACACTGGGTTTAGGAAAAATTCTAAAAGTCCTTTTGATATCCCATTTGGGATTTCCCAGTATGGGCCCTTTAAAGCAAAACAATCTCTATTCAACTCTATCAAGATTCCCAGTCTTGAATAATATAAAAAATAATAAAAACGGTTGATATTTAATGGTGCTTACTGTTTATATGGCTCTAGGATAATCTCATGGGCGGAGGAGCCTGGTAGGCTGCAGTCCATGGGGTCGCGAAGAGTCAGACACGACTGAGCGACTTCACTTTCACTTTTCACTTTCATACATTGGAGAAGGAAATGGCACCCCACTCCAGTGTTCTTGCCTGGAGAATCCCAGGGAAGGGGGAGCCTGGTGGGCTGCCGTCTGTGGGGTCGCACAGAGTCGGACACGACTGAAGTGACTTAGCAGCAGCAGCAGCAGGATAACTTTTGTGTAATCTTGTTTAATCTGCTCAACAACTTTCAATTACTCTGATTGTAGAATCATTTTACAGATGACAAAACTGAGACTTGGAGAAGATAATTATTCACAATAAAGTCACAAACTATAAAGGGTAAAACATATTTTCTTTTACTAGTCTTAATATTAATATCAATGCTCTTAAGAACCAAATAATCTTGTCTTTTACTTATGTAGTTAATGTTCAGTACTAAAACTATGAGGAGGTTTGAGGTCTTCCACACACTAAGGTGTTAAAGATTGACAATATACTATTAGTTAAAAGGTTATCCTTGCTGAACATGTTTCCACTTTGAAAAACATTACCCTGAACAAAAATATACTGAACTGGATGAAATTCTAATGGTGAATTACAAATGCTTAACAAGTAAATAATTTGGGAGTTGGAGAATTTTCCGGAGTTAGCACCCTTAATATAATTTTGTTCTGAGTTTCATTTACAAATTTATTCATATAATGTCCCTTTTAACCCCATAAGGTAAGTACATATTCTCCTCTAATTAATTAATTCAGTTATTCAATTCATAAAGGATTTCAGAATGTCTACTATGTGCCAGACATTGTTTTAAATTGTAGGGAAATAACTTTAGAAAATGCACAATTTATTGCAGGGCAAAGACCATTAGATACATAACTATAGCACAATAAGATAAAAATTATAAGAAAGGCATTTAATAAAAAAGTGGAAATGAATGATACACACACCTATTTGGGTAAAGACACTGAGAAAAACAAAACCTTAACTGGAGCAATTACATTTATAGGAGAGAGAATACAGCATGGTGAAAAGAAATTCACCAGTTGAAATAGTTTGTGTAGGGAATTCTATGCAGAACAAATAACATATGCAGAGGCATGTAGGCTTGAAAGAAATCAACTTGTTGGGAGAATTATGATTAATTGGCTATGAACAGACATTATCTGATGACTTTAGTGAAAATACTATTTACTGGCTCTTCCTTTTCTGGACTACTCATCAGACTGTCCTACCCTTCCCAACTCATAGGTTTCTATGAGTTATTGTGTTTATTCCAGAGCTTTAATTAGAGTTATCTGAATGCTGGTGACAGATCTTTAGGGGTTTCCAGCATACTTTAACTCAGATGAGTCAGCCTAATTTAAAGAAGATAATATGAAAATATAGAATAAAATCAGGAAATGGAAAAAATATATATAAATCAATAGGTGGAAGAAATTTAAAACTGTCAGTAGGAAATCAACTTTAGCTCAACACTGTTACAAATGGTTACATATATACATGGATATACAGATAGATATAGATATAGATGTGTGTGTATATAGACATCAGTATACAAATATATATTTCTTTGTTCTTTCAGGTTCAGTTCAGTCGCTCAATCATGTCCAACTCTTTGCGACCTGATGAATCACAGCATGCCAGGCCTCCCTGTCCATCACCAACTCCTGCAGTTCACTCAAACTCATATCCATTGAGTCGGTGATGCCATACAGCCATCTCATCCTCTGTCATCCCCTTCTCCTTCTGCCCCCAATCCCTCCCAGCTTCAGAGTCTTTTCCAATGAGTCAACTCTTCTCATGAGGTGGCCAAAGTACTGGAGTTTCAGCTTTAGCATCATTCCTTCCAAAGAAATCCCAGGGCTGATCTCCTTCAGAATGGACTGGTTGGATCTCTTTGCAGTCCAAGGGACTCTCAAGAGTCTTCTCAAACATCACAGTTCAAAAGCATAAATTCTTTGGCACTCAGCCTTCTTCACAGTCCAACTCTCACATCCATACATGACCACAGGAAAAACCATAGCCTTGACTAGATGAACCTATGTGGGCAAAGTAATGTCTCTGCTTTTGAATATGCTATCTAGGTTGGTCATAACTTTCCTTCCAAGGAGTAAGCGTCTTTTAATTTCATGGCTGCAGTCACCATCTGCAGTGATTTTGGAGCCAAGAAAAATAAAGTCTGACACCGTTTCCACTGTTTCCCATGTATTTCCCATGAAGTGATGGGACCAGATGCCATGATCTTCGTTTTCTGAATGTTGAGCTTTAAGCCAACTTTTTCACTCTCCACCTTCACTTTCATCAAGGGGCCTTTTAGTTCCTCTTCACTTTCTGCCATAAGGGTGGCTTCATCTGCATATCTGAGGTTATTGATATTTCTCCCGGCAATCTTGGTTCCAGCTTGTGTTTAGTCCAGTCCAGCGTTTCTCATGATGTACTCTGCATATAAGTTAAAGAAGCAGGGTGACAATATACAGCCTTGATGAACTCCTTTTCCTCTTTGGAAGCAGTCTGTTGTTCCATGTCCAGTTCTAACTGTTGCTTCCTGACCTGCATATAGGTTTCTCAAGAGGCAGATCAGGTGGTCTGTTATTCCCATCTCTTTCAGAATTTTCCACAGTTTATTGTGATCCACACAGCCAAAGGCTTTGGCATAGTCAATAAAGCAGAAATAGATGTTTTTGTGGAATACTCTTGCTTTTGCCATGATCCAGAGGATGTTGGCAATTTGATCTCTGGTTCCTCTGCCTTTTCTAAAATCAGCTTGAACATCAGGAAGTTCATGGTTCACATATTGCTGAAGCCTGGCTTGGAGAATTTTGAGCATTACTTTACTAGCATGTGAGATGAGTGCAATTGTGTGGTAGTTTGAGCATTCTTTGGCATTGCCTTTCTTTGGGATTGGAATGATAACTGACCTTTTCCAGTCCTGTGGCCACTGCTGAGTTTTCCATATTTGCTGGTATATTGAGTGCAGCACTTTCACAGCATCATCTTTCAGGATTTGAAATAGCTTAACAGGAATGCCATCACCTCCACTAGTTTTGTTTGTAGTGATGCTTTCTAAGGACCACTTAACAGAAATAAACCCTGATAAGAGTGTGCACACCTAAGCCCATATCTTCATTTTCAATGATGTTGTTCTATTGTGTGTTCTCAGTCATGTCTGACTCTTTGTCATCTCATGGACTGTAGTCCACCAGGATCCTCTGTTCATGGAATTTTCTAGGCAAGAATAATGGAGTGGGTTGTTAAGTCTACTTGAGGGGATCTTCTTGACCTAGGGTAGAACTTTTGTCTCTCACAAGACTCCATTGGCAGGCAGATACTTTGCCACTGTGTCACCACTTTGAATAATATTTTCCAATTTTTGAGAGGGAATTGGTAGAAAGTACAGATTTCACTAATTTCTGAAAGTCAAAGCACTGCCTAGAAAATCATGGATTAGCATAGTTAGGAAAGTGAGATTCTTTCCTCACACAGAAAGCACACTGTGCTTCTCCTTCCATTAAGTGCTCAGAGACAGCTTTCTTTTTTTTAATTTAATTTAATTTGATTCTATTTTTTAACTTTAAAATATTGTATTGGTTTTGCATTTCTTTGCAGGTTCCAACAGCACTGGAGTATTGACACATCAAAATCATTTCCATACAATGAGATCAAGTGTGGAACTGATCAATGTGACTTCAGCAGTTACCACAGAAGGCTTTGCAGGGAAAATACAGACATAGAAGTTTTGATGTCCTGAATTCCACGGTATAAGCCCAAACTGATTTGGAAAAGGGTGGGAACTTTCCATGTATTGGAGACAAGTAGAAAATTAATAAAATCATTCTGATATTTTACAATTGTAAAGGAAGTTCAGTTCAGTTTAATTGCTCAGTCGTGTCCGACTCTTTGCGACCCCATGAAGCCCAGCACGCCAGGCCTCCCTGTGCATAACCAACTCCCGGAGTTCACCCAGACTCACGTCCATCAAGTCAGTGATGCCATCCAGACATCTCATCCTCTGTCATCCCCTTCTCCTCCTGCCCCCAATCCCTTCCAGCATCAGAGTTTTTTCCAATGAGTCAACTCTTCGCATGAGGTGGCCAAAGTACTGGAGTTTCAGCTTTAGCATCATTCCTTCCAAAGAAATCCCAGGGCTGATCTCCTTCAGAATGGACTGGTTGGATCTCCTTGCAGTCCAAAGGACTCTCAAGAGTCTTCTCCAACACCAGAGTTCAAAAGCATCAATTCTTCAGTGCTCAGCTTTCTTCATAGTCCAACTCTCACATCCATACATGACCACAGGAAAAACCATAGCCTTGACTAGACGAACCTTTGTTGGCAAAGTAACGTCTCTACTTTTGAATATGCTATCTAGGTTGGTCATAACTTTCCTTCCAAGGAGTAAGCGTCTTTTAATTTCATGGCTGCAATGACCATCTGCAGTAATTTTGGAGCCCAAAAAATAAAGTCTGCCACTGTTGCCACTGTTTCCCCATCTGCTTCCCATGAAGTGATGGGACCAGATGCCATGATCTTCGTTTTCTGAATGTTGAGCTTTAAGTCAACTTTTTCACTCTCCTCTTTCACTTTCATCAAGAGGCCTTTTAGTTCTTCTTCCCTTTCTGCCATAAGGGTGGTGTCATCTGCATATCTGAGGTTATTGATATTTCTCCCGGCAATCTTGATTCCAGCTTGTGTTTAGTCCAATCCAGCGTTTCTCATGATGTACTCTGTATATAAGTTAAAGAAGCAGGATTACAATATACAGCCTTGACGTACTCTTTTCCTCTTTGGAACCAGTCTGTTGTTCCATGTCCAGTTCTAACTGTTGCTTCCTGACCTGCATATAGGTTTCTCAAGAGGCAGATCAGGTGGTCTGGTATTTCCATCTCTTTCAGAATTTTCCACAGCTTATTGTGATCCACACAGTCAAAGACTTTGGCCTAGTCAATAAAGCAGAAATAGATGGTTTTGTGGAACTCTCTTGCTTTTTCCATGATCCAGCGGATGTTGGCAATTTGATCTCTGGTTCCTCTGCCTTTTCTAAAACCAGCTTGAACACCTAGAAGTTCACGCTTGATGTATTGCTGAAGCCTGGCTTGGAGAATTTTGAGCATGGCTTTACTAGGGTGTGAGATGAGTGCAATTGTGCAGTAGTTTGAGCATTCTTTAAGTTAGGCTCAGGGAAATAATATTTGCTATTGTCATGCTTGAACAATGGAAGTTAAGAAACAGAAAACAAGACTTTTCCAAGTAATTAATCACTAAAATTGATATTTCATAAAATTTGAAGTGGAGAGCTCCAACAGCAGATAAATTGGAACTACTCTTAAAGAAAGTTAATATGCTCTGTGATCTTTAGCTCTCAATTATTGGTCTGAGAAGTTCCAAGAATATTTCTCAATGGAATATAAGGGTATTCCAGAACCCAAATTAAAAATAATTCCTAACTGAATGATAGGTAAGTTTCCTCCTTCTTATAAATATTTATTTGTTCTAAGCCAGGGAGAAAGTTTAGCATAGCAACATTGAATCTAATTCTAGAGATTATGAGAAAATGAGAGAAAAAAAAAATCCTTTAGAGTAGCTGAATTTATAGCTTGCCTAATTTGTGAAGGTCACACTTCTTTTCCATCTTAAAACTAATAAAGTAATAATAATATTCTGAACCTTGGGCTCCCTGCCAAATCTCTCCACCTCAAGTGTCCCAGGTTAACTATTTACACATCAACCACATACAAAACAATACAATACTTGCTTGTCTGAAATTCTTGACTGCCTGACCAAGATGGAAAAATAATTATACTAAACACACACACACACACACACACACAGGAAAATTCTGCCATTTCTACTATAGGCAGCCTATTTCATTTAATTTTTTATTCCTAATTGTGCCAGGGAAAAAGGCATTGATGTTGTTCAGTCTAAGAGTAAGAAATTTAAAAAAAAATGTTGGGAAAGAATAAATATTTTGCAACTGAATTGCAAGAAGTCCAAGGAAAGGAGAGAGATGATATCAAAATCTCCCAGGGCACTTCAAATGTAAGCTCCAATGAAGGACCAAAAAAAAAAAAAAAAAATACTAGGTTTGTCATTTATGTCAGTGAAGAAGATGCTAAAATCAAATGATTTATCTCTTAGTATTCAGTAAAACAATTTAATGGGGTTCAAGTTCCTAAAGCCCATCCAAGTGTGTGACATTCCCTATACCTGTAGATATAAGAAGAAACATTTTGGGAAGCAAATTAATATGTTAGTCTTTAAAACATCTATGTCTGGCATCATTCTAGTTTGAGATTACTAAAACAAAATGCATATTTCCACAGTTCAATCGGTGACAGGATATCATAGGGAGAGGTGGTCGGAACAGTTCCAATCATATAAATACCAGGGATATAGCACCATTTATAGAAGTTTCTTTATGAAATACTTTCTCTAGCTTTGCTTCTAATATATGCATATTTTGCAAGCTGGAGAAATATTGAAAAGTGAATAGTTCAGTGCATTGCCTCAGCAATTCTTACAGAGAATTTACTATGCATCCTGCTTATGTAAAATTTACCTTTTTAAGAAATTTAAAGAAGCAAGGTCTCTGGCTTTTATGAATCAACTATTCCAAATTCATACTCATGTTCACTTAGAGAGCACCCTTGCAAATCCTTGCAAAGTAGAGTGGGTTAAATTTTTCTTTACAAAGTACAAATGTGTTCTAAGTTCAAAAGTTTGCAAAAAGCCTTTAGAAAAAAAATGATAAAATTTAATCTGAAGAATTGGTATGTCATTGAAAATCCTAATTAAGATATTCAGACTTTGGTTTCAAATAGATGGAAATAAAAAGATATTTTTCATCCTTACCTCTGAATTCCTTGGTTTAATAAGATACTTCCCTTAAAGGCAATTAGCTAGCTGAGATAATTGCTTCACCTGACATGTGTAAAGAATTATTGATTTGTCTAGTCTATAATTTTTAATTGTGCTGCATTTAAAAAATGAGCCTTTGTCCAGGTCCTCTACAGAGTCAATGAATGCAAATTATCTTCAGTGTTCTGGCACTTTTCATCTTACAGTATTTGCTTACCTGCAGGATTTTCTAAGGATCAGGCAACATCTACTGCTTACTTACATAAAGAATGGAGAGAAATTAAATGTCATTAAATCAGTATCTAAATGCATTTAACTAAGTTATCTTATATTAAAAATATAGATATGTCACTGAAAAATAAAATTTTTGTCATGTTCAGTGAAAATTATTTTTAGTACCTTCTTACAATTTTTGAGGTATGATCACATTCTTATTTTTGTTTTGAATACTGAATACTTTCCCTTTAAAAATAACTATCATTACACCAAAAACAAATTTAAAACTTTAAACCATAAAACTTCTAGAAGATATCATAGATAGAAAGCTCTTTTACATTGTATTGGCAATAATTTTTTGGACAAGACACTAAAAATACGGACAGCAAAAGCAAAAATAACTAAGTGCAACCACATTAAATTAGAAAGGTTCTACACAAAAAGGAAACCATCAACAAAATGAACAGGCAAACTACTGGATGGGAGAAAAATATCTGCAGATCATGCATCTGATAAGAAGTTAGTATCCAGAATATATAAGGAACTCATTCAACTCAGTAGGAAAAAACTTTAATATAAGCATAAGATTCGATAAGAAACTTTTCCAAAGAAGATAGACAAATAGTCAACAGGTACATGAAAAGGTTTTCAACATCACTAATCATCAGGGAAATGAAATCAAAGTCATGAGACATCACCTCACACTTGTTAGTATGGCTATTATCAAAATGACAAGAAATGACAAGTCTTGGCAAGGACATGGAAAAAAGGGAACCCTTATGCACTGCTGACAGGAGATTAAATCAGCACACACTATACTAGGTGAGTAGCTATTTATATTATTTCTGAATTATGCAATTTTAATAGAGTAAAGAAATATATTTGAAGAATATTGATCACAAAGGGAATTTATGTAAACCATTTTCTTTTCTAACATAAAATACAAAAGTTGGGAATTATTTACATGTGTCTGTGTTCAGATATAGAAAATCTGACTGATGATCAATTAAAATATAGAGACTCATTTTATCTCAGTAATCTGGTTCTGCTATTTTCCCATGATTCAGTTGGAACAAGATTCTGGATTGTCATCTATGTAACTCTCTTGATTTTACCTCAGAGTAACAGAGCTTTAAAACTTCATTCAAGGAAAAAAAAAAATCAATAAATAAAAAGCATGGATATAGGCAGATCTATTTTTTTGACAGTAAGTAATAACATTTTCCAGAAGCCCTACCCTTCCAGTGGACATGTCCCATCATCCCACAGGCAAAAACAGTATTATACAGTTATCCCTAAGTGAAGGGGGGGCGTACTATTACAATATTTACATAACCTCTGTAGTGGAGGCTGTCATGGGGAATGGGCAATATAGGTAGAAATTATTTGGTGAACCCATACTGTTTTGTGATATTGTGCTTCTTAAACCGTGTTTCATGGAACACTTGATTTGGGAACAACTGATGTAGCAGAAACAGAGATCTGTACTTTTTCCCTAACTGCACTTTTTTAGGCACATACTCATATGGCATATTCCAGTTGGAATGAATTTTGGATAAGGGAATGTGGGTGTAAGTGATGTATAATATTCTATGGCATGGCCTTAAAATCTTTTTTCCCCTTTTTTCCTTAGGTCAGTTTCCATCTAAACCTGTGCTATAAACTATCCGTAATAGTTTAACAGCACTAAATCCCAAGGATCCGACATAGAAATAATTATTTCATTCAATAATTACATTGTACTATTTCTGTGCTAAAGAACTGCCAAAATTTCTTAAATTTAAAATGGGATAACACAGAGAACAAGATGCAGCTCTTTCTTAAATGTTAATTTTTTAGAGTATGAAATAGTGAATGTATGATTTTTTCAGAGCATAAAACATCTTATAGATATAAAATGAATATCTTTAAAAAAATTTTGACTAGTTAATATGGAAACCTGTAAAATATGGTTCAAAGGAGATTTCAAAATGTTACACACTTAGAGTCAGAAAAAGAATTCCAAAATAAATTTATAAGTGGATAGAAAAACTGTTTAATATTTTCAAGGTAATAATCAACTGCAGTCTCCTGGACACACTTGTATTATATCAGCATTCTACAAGTTATTTTATATTTCTAGGTGTAAAATAGCCTAATTAATGACAAACATAGGTAGAGATAACCCAGAAGGGGAATCTGGTCAGGATATGTACTAATTTTCAAGTCTCTCATAATTTTCCACTACATCAGCAAGAAACTCACAGTTTATGATCTAGTCTGTAGTGGAGAATAATTAGTCATAGAATCATGAACAAGGGGTCTTCATTTGTATATGTGAGCAGGGGAGAAATTTTTAGGGAAGATGATACCTAACCTAAAATACATGTAAATATATGCAACTAGGCACCCCAATCCAGTACTCTTGCCTGGAAAATCCCATGGGCAGAGGAGCCTGGTAGGCTGCAGTCCATGGGGTCACTAAGAGTTGGACACGACTGAGCAACTTCATTTTCACTTTAATGCATTGGAGAAGGAAATGGTAACCCACTCCAGTGTTCTTGCCTGGAGAATCCCAGGGACGGGGGAGCCGGGTGTATTACAGTCTGTAGGGTCGGACAGTGTCAGATACGACTGAAGCAACTTTGCACGTACGTACCTTCCAATAAGGCAAGTCCACACATACATACATGTGTTTCTTTTGTTTTCTGTACTTTAATTTCCTCTGGGCAAATGAATAGCACCAAAGTGATCAATCCTCATGACTTCTGCAGAGAATTAGAGGGTCGGTTCATGATTACTGAATTTCTCTCTTGCCCTTTTTACTTAATTTCAGGAACACCGTCCCTTCTCTATCTCTCTATCACATTTGAGTCAAGCATTTATTTTCATTGCTAGGTTAGGCATCATCTCTCTTAAAATATGAATTAATATTAATTTAAAAAATGTTGTATTTCTTTATCTCTGAATATTTAGTAGTCATTCACAAGAAAAAAAATGTACATTATATGAGCACTCAGTTTTAACATGTTAATAATACTCAATGCTTTATGTGCAGAAGCTGGGAGTTTTTTTTTTTTTTAGGATATATGTTAGACTGCATGTAACAAATTATTTAATATTGAAGAGAATATATTGTTCTGGAAGGTTTTTTCCTCATGTTCTAGATTGCTGTAAATATATTTCTTATTCAGTTTTCTGGTATTCCTTCCCTTAAAAAAATCTGTTCGAAAAACAGCAGAATTGGTGTCAGTTTCTGAGAAACAATCAAAACTGATGTGCTTTTCTTGTGTACAGTGTTTCTTCCTCTATTGTTGCATAGCTACATCAAAGTAATCAATAAAGTAGCAATGACTTTAATAGTAGCTTGACCTCTTTACAATGAAGTGATGTGCTTGACAAAGCTTAGTGATTTTTAACACTTGCCCTAATAAAAATGGCTAATTCACATCAATTCTGACTGGATTTTCACAAGTGGTAAAAGTTAAAGGACATATTGAGTCTCTAAATTGAAATTGCATCTGTCTAGCAGATCCTGATAGAGACTTACCACCTTGCAGTTACAGTGTTTTTAAAGACAAATAAAAGGCAAAAAAAAAAAAAAAAAAGTAAATGGTTCTGAAAGCAGAAGTGTAGCAAGGACTTTTTATTAGAGTGTAAGACAAAATTCATGGAATATTAGTATAATGCAACTAAATAAAGGAGTGAAAAACCCTGGTGGTTCTAATAATACTTTATTTCATGAAATAGAATCCCATTTCTATTTATGAAAAGACAGCAGAAAGCCCTTAAGTCTTCCCTCAATTCTACCTTATAGGTCACGGAACGGGGTTGCAAACTTTCCAATGTAAGGCAACAGGTCTCCGAGTTTACAGAATTCGGATAATGATTTGGGAAAATGTTTCTGAAGAGCCTTTCACATAGGCCAGGTCCCTTTTAGAGACCCAATAAATAGTGCATATGTGACTATGAGTCCTGCCTCCTCCGAATCAGCTGAGAACATCCTGTAGATGCCTACTTTCTCCATGTGAAGCCCACAGCCTAACACCCTTCACTGGTACCAAAAATATTTTCTCATGAGAGATGCTTTGGAAGCATTGAGTCATTCATTGAAGATTTGTGAGTAATGACAAGGGGTCAGTTTATGCAATACTAACCCTTCCTTCAACACTAATGGGAAGCCATCAGTGGTAATACACATCAAATCACAAACTCTCTTCTTTGAAACTAAGGGAAATTATTATTTGTTCACATAACCAATATATAGACAATACATATGATAGCTTTCAAAATAGCAAATACTGTATAGTTTAAATAATGGAATATTATATCCGCATTAAATGTTTTCAAAGAAAATTTAATAAAAAATGGATTGCTGCCCATAACATATATTTAAAGATTAAAACATAAGAAATTGTGTAGCTACAGACTAAGCTTATATTGTAACTGAAAAAAAGGGAAGTGTTTTTTCTATATAATCTAAATTTTTACAAATTAGTAGGCATTTCTCTTAATATAAGAAAAAATACTAAATATTATAGACATGGATTTTAGGGTATGGATAAACAACTAAGATCATGGCATTTGGTCCCATCAGATCATATCAGATCAGTCGCTCAGTCATGTCCGAATCTTTGGGACCTCATGAATCGCAGCATGCCAGGCCTCCCTGTCCATCACCAACTCCCGGAGTTCACTCAGACTCACGTCCATCGAGTCAGTGGTGCCATCCAGCCATCTCATCCTCTGTCGTCCCCTTCTCCTCTTGCCCCCAATCCCTCCCAGCATCAGAGTCTTTTCCAATGAGTCAACTCTTCTCATGAGGTGGCCAAAGTCCTGGAGTTTCAGCTTTAGCATCATTCCTTCCAAAGAAATCCCAGGGCTGATCTCCTTCAGAATGGACTGGTTGGATCTCCTTGCAGTCCAAGGGACTCTTAAGAGTCTTCTCCAACACCACAGTTCAAAAGCATCAATTCTTCAGCGCTCAGCCTTCTTCACAGTCCAACTCTCACATCCATACATGACCACAGGAAAAACCATAGCCTTGACTAGACGAACCTTTGTTGGCAAAGTAATGTCTCTGCTTTTGAATATGCTATCTAGGTTGGTCATAACTTTCCTTCCAAGGAGTAAGCGTCTTTTAATTTTGTGGCTGCAGTCACCATCTGCAGTGATTTTGGAGCCCCCAAAAATAAAGTCTGACACTGTTTCCACTGTTTCCCCATGTATTTCCCATGAAGTGATGGGACCAGATGCCATGATCTTCGTTTTCTGAATGTTGAGCTTTAAGCCAGCTTTTTCACTCTCCACTTTCACTTTCATCAAGAGGCTTTTTAGTTCCTCTTCACTTTCTGCCATAAGGGTGGTGTCATCTGCATATCTGTGGTTATTGTTATTTCTCCTGGCAATCTTGATTCCAGCTTGTGTTTCTTCCAATCCAGCGTTTCTCAAGATGTATTCTGCATATAAGTTAAATAAACAGGGTGACAACATACAGCCCTGACGTACTCCTTTTCCTCTTTGGAACCAGTCTGTTGTTCCATGTCCAGTTCTAACTGTTGCTTCCTGACTTGCATACAAATTTCTCAAGAGGCAGATCAGGTGGTCTGGTATTCCCATCTCTTGCAGAATCTTCCACAGTTTATTGTGATCCACACAGTCAAAGGCTTTGGCATAGTCAATAAAGCAGAAATAGATGTTTTTCTGGAACTCTCTTGCTTTTTCCATGATCCAGCAGATGTTGGTCCCTTCACATCATGGCAAATAGATGGGGAAACAGTGGAAACAGTGGCTGACTTTATTTTTCTGGGTTCCAAAATCGCTGCTGATGGTGATTGAAGCAATGAAATTAAAAGACACTTACTCCTTGGAAGGAAAGTTATGACCGACCTAGACAGCATATTCAAAAGAGACATTACTTTGTCAACAAAGGTCAATCTAGTCAAAGCTATGTTTTTTTTTTTCCAGTAGTCATGTATGGATGAGAGAGTTGGACTGTGAAGAAAGCTGAGCACCTAGAATTGATGCTTTTGAACTGTGGTGCTGGAGAAGACTCTTAAGAGTCCCTTGGACTGCAAGGAAATCCAACCAGTCCATCTTAAAGGAGATCAGCCCTGGATGTTCTTTGGAAGGACTGATGCTAAAGCTGAAACTCCAATACTTTGGCCACCTCATGTGAAGAGTTGACTCATTGGAAAAGACTCTGATGCTGGGAAGGATTGGGGGCAGGAGGGGAAGGGGACAACAGAAGATGAGATGGTTGGATGGTATCACTGACTCAATGGACATGGGTTTGGATGTACTCCGGGAGTTGATGTTGGACAGGGAGGCCTGGCGTGCTGCGATTCACGGGGCCGCAAAGAGTTGGACAGGACTGAGGGACTGAACTGAACGGAACTGAATGTAATGCTAACAACTTTCTTTAGCTTATCTTGTTCCAGAAAGGAAACTATTGTCCAAACTCACAATATGGTCATGTAAACTACAGATCTGTATGCCTTGCCTCTTTAAAAATTGCAGACACTAACATTCCTGTTAATATTTGTAAAATATTGTATAATTTATTATATGGAAAAGACCCTGAATAGCCAGAAAATTTCTTGAGAAGGAAGAACAGACAGGGAGGAATCATTAGCCTTAACTTCAGACTATACTACAAAGCTACTGTAATCAAAACTGTGGCACTGCCTCACAATATGTGCACATATTCATGCACACATAAACATACACAGACAGACACACAGGATCAATGGAATAGAGAGCACTGAAATAAATTTATGGTCATTTCAGCTATGAGAAAGGAGGCAAGAGTGTACCATAGAGAAAAGACAGGCTCTTCAATAAATGATCTTAGAAAAGCCAGACAGCTATATGTAAAAGAATAAAACCAAAATAAAATATCAAACATAAAAATAAACTCAAAATAGGTTAATTAATAAACTAAAAAAGACAATAAATATAAGATGGGGAAGCCATAAAACTCTTAGAAGAAAACATAGATCATTTTTTGACATAAATATCAACAATAGTTTTTTTGGATCTGCCTCCTAAAGCAAAGGAAATAACAGCCAAAATAAGCAAATGGGATATAATTAAACACTTTTGCACAGCAAAGGAACCATCATCAAAATGAAAAGACAACTTACTGAAACTGAGAATATATTTGTAAATGATATGACTGATAAGGGATTAATATTTAACATATACAAAAAGCTCATAAAACTCAACACTGAAACAAACAACCTGATTAAAAATGAGTGGAAAAACTGAATAGACATTTTTCCAAAGAGAAAATGCAAATGGCCAACAGGCACATGAAAAGTTGTTCAAATCTCTAATCATCAGTGGAATGCAAATCAAAATGACAACAAATATCTCATACAGGTCAGAATGGCTATCATCATAAAGAAGATAAAATTGTTTGCAAGGATGTAGAGAAAAGGGAATCTTCATACACTGTTGGTGGGAATGTAAGTTGGTGCAGCTGCTGTGGAAAACAGTATGGAGGTTCCTAAAAAAAAAAATAAAAAAGAAAACTACTATATGACCCAGTAATTCCATCCCCGTGTATATATAAAAACATCAAAACAATAATAAAAACAAATGCACTAATTTGAAAAGATATATGCACCCCAGTGTTCACAGCAGCATTATTTACAATTGTCAATGGAAGCAACCTAAGTATCCATCAACAGATGAATGAGTAATGAAGATGTGGTATATAGATAATGGAATACTATTTAGCAAAAAAAAAAAAAAAAAAAGAATGAAATTTTGCTGTTTGCAGTAACATGGATGGACTAGGAGGGCATTATGCTAAATGAAATAAGTCAAACAGAGAAAGACAAATACTGCAAGGTATCACTTATGTATGGAATCTAAAAAATAGACCAAACTAGTGAATAAAACAAACAAACAAACAAAAGCAGTCACAGATATAGAGACCAAGTCAGAGGTTACTAGTGGTGAGAGGGAAGTGAGGGGCAACATAGGATAAGAAGTAAAGGATTATATGGGATCATATGAAAGCATATGTGTGAAAGTTTTAAAAATTGTAAAGTACTACAGAATTTGAAGAATCTTTCATTCCATAAAAACATAGTAAAATATATAGGTACATAACATATGTACACACAGAGTCCATTTTGTAAGAGCCACTTTTTTGTTCCATTTCCTTACATGTTTCAGTTTAATACTTGTTAAATCTGACAAAATTCTTAAAATTGACTTCTTTAAAAATGTTCTGGCCATACTAACTTAATCATTACTTCTCTATTCTGTGATCCAGTAGATGACAGAAATGGTATTACAAATTCTGTAAGACTTGCACTACAAATTCACTGCTACAAAGTTTAAATTTCAGTTCATCCAAGCATATTAATGAGTTGTATCTAAAATTCTAAAACTGCTACTGGGTTAACATTGTTACAATTTCTCATTAGGAAAAAGAAGATCCAAATTAAGTCAGTGTTATTTTCCTTTGTTCTCCATGAAGTTAAATCTCTATGCTTTGAAAACACTGATTTTTTTTTTTTAATCAAGGTAAGAGATAAGAAAGAATCTCTCTTCCTAGTTCAACATTCTACAAAGATGGCCCTCTCATAATGGTGATATTTTATTTAGACAGAATTCTAGTTGTCAACCATGCTTTTTTTGGTGTTCTTCAGCGTAGTTAATCAGATCTACAATAACCTGGGAAATAACTATGAAAACATAAGTCCTATTAGCATATATAGTAGTATGTGCAGTTACCAGCCAAATTACTCGCAATTTCTCTGTTCTTAAACTGAGGAAATGACACGACAATAAAATAAAATTGCCTACCTTGTAATAACTGTGAGAAGAGAAATGTGGCAGATTAAGATAAACCTCTTACTGAGATTTCATTGTAGCATATTTAGTAGATTGATTTTTAATCATTATCATAAACAAGAAAACAGATTAAGAAACCTCAGATAAAAATATGTCTTATGGAAATGTATTTTTAAATTTATTCTGTATTTTTATTTCTTTAGAGGCATTGCTATAAGTGTTCACAGTATGGTCATTGAGAAGTGAAAATTTCTGGGATCAATAACAGATTTAAAGAATTTTGAAAATGTTTGCTAACTATATTGTTGGGCCAGATTTCTTCAGGCCTCCAGAGCTAGTTCTAAAGCCTGCTCATGTCTGGCTAAACACCAACCTCACGACATTATCTTATGCTTATGATTTTCTCAACTTTATATTCAATGTCAATCAATTTTAGATGTAAGATTCTTGAGGAACAACTGAAGGTTATATATTGGTAGAAGATACTATAAATTAGAAATCTCAAGGCCCAGATTTGATCTGGTTTACCAATAACTGGCTGAATTTATAAATGCATTTATTTTGGCAACTACTATTGGTGAAGTAATTATGGAGGAATAAACCAGGTGATCTCTAATTTCTTTAAACATCCATATTTTCTAGGAAGCTTAGATGCCTCTTAAATGTGAAGACTCCCATAGTCTACTCATTTTTGAAGGCTAACTGATTTATTTCTTTGGAAAGTCTGAGTTAAAGGAGATTCCATGACAGGACATAATTTACAACATGTACCTAAGGTAAGATCTTAGACTTCTAGATATTTTAGGCAGTCTTATAGTTTTCAGAAGTGTGTGACAGCAATCAAATGTGCATTTTTGACCATGAGCACATGTTTTGGTTATAAATTATCTGCTGATCCTGTATTTTAATTTCTGTAGCACATTGCTGGTCACATAGTAGGGGTGCCATATATGTTCATGAATTGAACTTCCCCATATCTCAGCCTAGGGCCTAGCAATTAGCTTTTATGTAAGAAATCTTGGAGGGAATGAGGTTACTTAATTGTTAAACTACTGCCTGTCAGGAACTCAGTAGGTATTCAGTAGCTCTATTGTGATGATGGATAATGCCTATTTTAATGCAAGACTTGGTTTTATGTGGCTATTTGTCATTGCTTTTGATAATACCTCTTTTGCATAATATCTCAGAGCTCAGAGAACAGGTTCTTATTTTTTAAGTTTATACCCTTTAGTTGTATGGTGATATTTCAGGAAATTTATAGCCCTTCTGAGCCTCCACAATATGGCCATCCTAATGTAAATATTGTGTACAAAGAGGGTAAACATGTTAAAAAGGAATATAAAAGCAAATATCAATCATTTTCTCAAAAAGGATGTTATAGTTCTTCCAAATCTACCACACAGCAATGAATTTTAGACTTAACTTTTGGGCTTCCCTGGTAGCTCAGATGGTAAAGAATCTGCTTGCAATGCAAGAGACCCGGGTTTGATCCCTGTGTCAAGAATATCCCCCAGAGAAGGGAATGGCAACCCACTCCAGTTTTCTTGCCAGGAAAATTCCAAGGACAGACTATGGGGCTGTCAAGAGTCCACATAAATAAGCGACTAACACTCACGTTCTTTCAGTTTCCCCAGACTAAAAAGGTAATAGTAGGTCAATGTTGCAGACAAGTTACAAGTATGTGATGGCCTGTAGGTATGGAGAAGGTCTATACAGTAAGCAAAAACAAGACTAGGAACTGACTGTGGTTCTGATCATGAATCCTTATTGACAAATTCAAACTTAAATTGAAAAAAGTAGGGAAAACCACTAGACCATCCAGAGATGACCTAAACCAAATCTCTTATGATTATACAATGGAACAACAAACAGATTCAAGGGATTAGATTTGATAGACAGAGTGTTTAAAGAACTATGGACAGAGGTTCATGACATTGTACAGGAAGCAATGATCAGGATCATCTTCAAGAAAAAGAAAAGGAAAAAGGCAAAATAGTTGTCTGAGGAGGTCTTACAAATAGCTGAGAAAAGAAGAGAAGCAAAAGGAAAAGAAGAAAAGGAAAGATGAACCCATTTGAATGCAGAGCTCCAAAGAACAGCAAGGAGAGAAAAGAAAGCCTTCCTCAGTGATCAGTGCAAAGAAATAGAGGAAAACACTAGAATGGGAAAGACAAGAGATCTCCTCAAGAAAATTAGAGATACTAAGGACAAGCACAGGCAGCTGCGACCAGCGCACTAAGCACAGCAGAGAGGAGCTACCCCACGTCCGAGGTCAGGGGCAGAAGCTGGGAGGACCCCATGCCCGAAGGGCAGTGGCAAAGAGGAGTTATCCCACGTCTGAGGTCAGGGGCAGCGGCCGAGAGTATCAGACTGCGATGGCACAGGAACGGCCGAGAGGAGCTACCCCACGTCCGAGGTCAGGGGACACGGCTGAGAGGAGATACCCAGCGTCCGAGGTCAGGGGTGGTGACGAGAGGAGTTACCCCGTGTCCGAGGTCAGGAGTGGCGGGCGGGAGGAACTACCCCATGCCCCCCACGCCCGCGGCCGGGGTGGTGGCTGGGAGGAGCAACCCCACGCCCAAGGCCAGGGGCAGTGGCGGGAGGACCAAACCCACGTCCAAGGAGCTGTGGCTGTGAAGGTGCAGGAGGGCCTAGAGGAGCTATCCGACGTTGAAGGTCAGGAAGGGCAGCAGTGAGGAGATGCCCCTCGTCCAAGGTAAGGAGAAATGGCTGTGCTTTGCTGGAACAGCTGTGAAGAGATACCCCAAGCCCAAGGTAAGAGAAACCCAAGTAAGATGGTAGGTGTTGCAAGAGGGTATCAGAGGGCAAACACACTGAAACCATACTCACAGAAAACTAATCAATCTAGTCACACTAGGACCACAGCCTTGTCTAACTCAATGAAACTAAGCCATGTCCGTGGGGCAACCCAAGATCGGCAGGTCATGGTGGAGAGATCTGACAGAACGTGGTCCACTGGAGAAGGGAATGGCATACCACTTCAGTATTCTTGCCTTGAGAACCCCATGAACAGTATGAAAAGGCAAAATGATAGAATACTGAAACAGAAATTCCCCACGTCAGCAGGTGCCCAATATGCTACTGGAGATTAGTGGAGAAATAACTCCAGAAAGAATGAAGGGATGGAGCCAAAGCAAAAAGAATACCCAGTTGTGAATGTGACTGGTGATAGAAGCAAGGTCTGATGGTGTAAGAGCAATATTGCATAGGAACCTGGAATGTCAGGTCCATGAATCAAGACAAATTGGAAGTGGTCAAACAAGAGATGGCAAGAGTGAATGTCGACGTTCTAGGAATCAGCGAACTGAAATGGACTGGAATGGGTGAATTTAACTCAGATGACCATTATATCTACTACTGCGGGCAGGAATTCCTCAGAAGAAATGGAGTAGCCATCATGGTCAACAAAAGAGTCCGAAATGCAGTACTTGGATACAATCTCAAAAACAAAGAATGATTTCTGTTCGTTTCCAAGGCAAACCATTCTATATCACAGTAATCCAAGTCTATGCCCCAAGCAGTAATGCTGAAGAAGCTGAAGTTGAACTGTTCTATGAAGACCTACAAGACCTTTTAGAACTAACACCCCAAAAAGATGTCCTTTTCATTATAGGGGACTGGAATGCAAAAGTAGGCAGTCAAGAAACACCTGGAGTAACAGGCAAATTTGACCTTGGAATATGGAATGAAGCAGGGCAAAGACCAATAGAGTTTTGCCAAGAAAATGCACTAGTTATAACAAACACCCTCTTCCAACAACACAAGAGAAGACTCTATACATGGACATCACCTGATGGTCAACACCGAAATCATATTGATTATATTCTTTGCAGACAAAGATGGAGAAGCTCTATACAGTCAGCAAAAACAAGACCAGGAGCTGACTGTGGCTCAGACCATGAATTCCTTATTGCTAAATTCAGACTTAAATTGAAGAAAGTAGGGAAAACCACTAGACCATTCATGTATGACCTAAATCAAATTCCTTATGATTATACAGTGGAAGTAAGAAATAGATTTAAGGGACTAGATCTGATAGATAGAGTGCCTGATGAACTATGGAATGAGGTTCATGACATTGTACAGGAGACAGGGATCAAGACCATTCCCATGGAAAAGAAATGCAAAAATGCAAAATGGCTGTCTGGGGAGGCCTTACAAATAGCTGTGAAAAGAAGAGAAGCAAAAAGCAAAGGAGAAAAGGAAAGATATAAACAACTGAATGCAAAGTTCCAAAGAATAACAAGGAGAGATAAGAAATCCTTCTTCAGCGATCAATGCAAAGAAATAGAGGAAAACAACAGAATGGGAAAGACTAGGGATCTCGTCAAGAAAATCAGAGATACCAAAGGAATATTTCATGCAAAGATGGGCTTGATAAAGGACAGAAATGGTATGGACCTAACAGAGGCAGAAGATATTAAGAAGAGATGGAAAGAATACACAGAAGAACTGTACAAAAAAGATCTTCATGACCCAGATAATCAAGATGGTGTGATCACTGACCTAGAGCCAGACATCCTGGAATGTGAAGTCAAGGGGGCCTTAGAAAGCATCACTATACACAAAACTAGTTGAGGTGATAGAATTCCAGTTGAGCTATTCCAAATCCTGTAAGATGATGCTGTGAAAGTGCTGCACTCAATATGGCAGCAAATTTGGAAAACTCAGCAGTGGCCACAGGACTGGAAAAGGTCAGTTTTCATTCCAATCCCCAAAAAAGGCAATGCCAAAGAATGCTCAAACTACCGCACAATTGGACTCATCTCACACACAAGTAAAGTAATGCTCAAAATTCTCCAAGCCAGGCTTCAGCAATATGTGAACCTTGAACTTCCTGATGTTCCAGCTGGTTTTAGAAAAGGCAGAGGAACCAGAGATCAAATTGCCAATATCTGCTGGATCATGGAAAAAGCAAGAGAGTTCCAGAAAAACATCTATTTCTGCTTTATTGACTATGCCAAAGCCTTTGACTGTGTAGATCACAATAAACTGTGGAAAATTCTGCAAGAGATGGGAATACCAGACCACCTGATCTGCCTCTTGAGAAATTTGTATGCAGGTCAGGAAGCAACAGTTAGAACTTGGCATGGAACAACAGACTGGCTCCAAACAGGAAAAGGAGTACGTCAAGGCTGTATGTTGTCACCCTGTTTATTTAACTTATATGCAGAGTACATCATGAGAAATGCTGGACTGGAAGAAGCACAAGCTGGAATCAAGGTTGCAGGGAGAAATATCAATATCCTCAGATATGCAGATGACACCACCCTTATGACAGAAAGTGAAGAGGAACTACCAAGCCTCTTGATGAAAGTGAAAGTGGAGAGTGAAAAAGTTGGCTTAAAGCTCAACATTCAGAAAACTAAGGTCATGCCATCTGGTCCCATCACTTCATGGGAAATGGGGAAACAGTGGAAACAGTGTCAGACTTTATTTTTCTGGGCTCCAAAATCACTGCAGATGGTGACTGCAGCCATGAAATTAAAAGATGCTTACTCCTTGGAAGGAAAGCTATGACCAACCTAGATAGCATATTCAAAAGCAGAGACATTACTTTGCCAACGAAGGTTCATCTAGTCAAGGCTATGGTTTTTCCTGTGGTCATGTATGGATGTGAGAGTTGGACTGTGAAGAAAGCTGAGCACTGAAGAATTGATGCTTTTGAACTGTGGTGTTGGAGAAGACTCTTGAGAGTCCCTTGGACTGCAAGGAGATCCAACCAGTCCATTCTGAAGATGAGCCCTGGGATTTCTTTGGAAGGAATGATGCTAAAGCTGAAATTCCAGTACTTTGGCCACCTCATGAGAAGAGTTGACGCATTGGAAAAGACTCTGATGCTGGGAGGGATTGGGGGCAGGAGGAGAAGGGGACGACAGAGGATGAGATGGCTGGATGGCATCACTGACTCGATGGACGTGATTCTCAGTAAAGTCCAGGAGTTGGTGTTGGACAGGGAGGCCTGGCGTGCTGCGATTCATGGGGTTGCAAAGATTCGGACACGACTGAGTGACTGATCTCATCTGATCTGATCTGAAGGACAATTTCATGCAAAGATGGGCACAATAAAGACAGAAATGATATGGACCTAACATAAGCAGAAGATATCAAGAAGGGGTGGCAAGAATACACAAAGAACTGTACAAAAAATTTCTTCATTACCCAGATAAGCACAATGGTGTGATCACACATCTAGACCCAGACATCTTGGAATGTAAAGTCAAGTCAGCCTTAGGAAGCATCACTATGAACAAAGCTAGTGGAGGTGATGGAATTCCAGTTGAGCTATTTCAAATCCTAAAATATGATGCTGTTGAAGTGCTGCACTCAATATGCCAGCAAATTTGGAACACTCAGCAGTGGCCACAGGACTGGAAAAAGTCAGTTTTCATTTCAGTAACAAAGAAGAGCAATGCCAAAGAATGTTCAAACTACTGCACAATTGCACTCAGCTCACATGCTAGCAAAGTAATGCTCAAAATTCTCCAAGTGAGGCTACAACAGTATGTGAATTGTGAACTTCCAGATGTTCTTCCTGCATTTAGAAAAGGCAGAGGAACCAGAGATCAAATTGCCAACATCTCTTGAATCATTGAAAAAGCAAGAGAGTTCCAGAAAAAAAAAATCTATTTTTTCTTTATCAACTATGCCAAAGTTTTTGACTGTGCAGATAATAACAATCTGTGGAAAATTCTTCAAGAGTGAAAATACTAGACCACCTTACTTGCCTCCTGAGAAATCTGTATGCAGGTCAAGAAGCAACAGTTAGAACTGGACATGGAACAATAGACTGGTTCCAAATTGGGAAAGGAGTATGTCAAGGTTGTATGTTGTCATCCTGCGTATTTAACTTATATTCTGAGTACATCATGTGGAATGCCAGGCTGGATGAAGCACCAGCTGGAATCAAGATTGCTGGGAGAAATATCAATAACCTCAGATATGCAGATGACACCACCCTTATGGAAGAAAATGAAGAAGAACTAAAGAGCCTCTTGATGAAAGTGAAAGAAGAAGAACTAAAGATACTCAGATAAAACTGGCTTAAAAGTCAACATTCAGAAAACTAAGATCATGGCATCTGGTCCCATCACTTCATGGCAAATAGGTGAGGAAACAATAGAAACAGTGAGAGACTTTAATTTTGGGGGTTCCAAAATCACTGCAGATGGTGACTGCAGCCATTAAATTTAAAAATTGCTTGCTCCTTGGATGAAAAACTTTGACCAACTTAGCATATTAAAAAGCAGAGAGATTAGTTTGCCCACAAAGTTCATTTAGTCAAAGCTATAGTGTTTCCTGTAGTTATGTATGGATGTGAGATTTGGACTATAAAGAAATTTGAGCACCAAAGAATGTATGCTTTTAAACGAAGATGTTGGAGAAAATTCTTGAGAGTCTCTTGGACTGCAAGGAGATCCAACCAGTCTATCCTAAAGGAAATCAGTCCTGAATAAATTCAAATACTTTGGCCACCTGATGCGAAGAACTGACTTCTTGGAAAAGACCCTCCTGCTGGGAAAAATTGAAGGCAAGAGGAGAAGGGGATGACAGAGCATGAGATGATTGGATGGCATCAACGACTGTATGGACGTGAGTTTGAGTAAGCTCTGAGAGTTCGTGATATGGAATCCTGATGTGCTTCAGTCCATGGGGTTGCAAAGAGTCAAACATGACTGAGTGAGTGAACTGAACTAAATTGAGGTAGTAAATAGAATGTGGATATTTAGAGCTCTTAAATAAAAATATATCAAGGCACTTCAAAAAACTGTTATGGAAAATACCAGCAGTAGCACAGTGATTTGAATATTAATGAAGCAGTAATTTATTCAAAGACTTTTTTTGGACTAGAGTCTATTTGTAGTGAAGGCTAAAATTGTCAGTAGCCTAGGGTTCAAAATACCTGCAATTTCATATCTTTCTGATTCTCCCAAATTCTCTTCTTAAACTTATAAAGCTATATATATAATAGTTTACTAGATACATTGAAATATCAAGCAATCAGTAATATCAGCTAAAGATCTTAATATGTACATTCATTCTGTAGTTGAGTCTCATCACACAGGTTACTAATCTTATTCATTTACTTATTTCTTTATTTCTTATAGGCATTGATACATATGTCTATGAGTGATAGAAACATAATGCAGTTCCACAGGATGTTGTTATCTAGTAAGTTAATGGATTGATTCCACACTATGATTCTTAATATGTATTTAACAATAATAGTGGGTCTGCTATCATTAAGACCCCTTAATATATCAAAATCTTCTTGTTAAGTCAAGCTAAATGATGTACATCTTACGTTTTCCTAGGGCTAATTGGTTAAAAATGTTTTTACGTGCTCTAAGCCCTTGAAACAGATTGAATAATTTAGTTAAGCAAATCAATTATTGTGGGTACAGCAGGGCCAAATATAACCTGTTAATTTGTTGATTTTTGATGAAGATAAAGTTGTGAAGGGATATTAACTAGGACACATACATATGCATTTATGAGTAAACTAACTCACTAGAGATGTTATCCATTTCAGTGTATGAACATCAATCACTATGATTCCTCAACATCATTAGAATTCATTAAGTAATTATGAATGCATTATACACCTCAACTTAAAATAAATTTAAAGGGACCTGCTAAATGAGTATTTTGTAACTTGTTTACAAACTACACTTACACTCATTTATTTCTCAATTTCCATACTTGAAAATAGATTATTCAGTTTAAGGTTTACAAATTAATGCATAATACTTCTTGTTATCATACTGTGTAGCCTAAACATCTCAATGAACAACTGAAATAAGCAGAAATAATAGCTAAATATTATGGCCAAAACTCTCAAAAGAAATAAGTTGCTAAGAATCCAAACACTGATGAAGTAAACTTAACAGGGGACAGAGAATGGTAAGATCTAAGCAAGTTCATGTTTCCCTTTGCATTATATTTCTCAGCCCACCTTGGGTTTGCTACTAGAAAAGACTAGGTTGTCAAACATTTGGCAAGAGGTGTAATGGATAATTATAGATAATTTGTTTTATATTTTTGTCCTTTATATTAGTGACCTAAAATAAAGATAATAAGCCCTGATTATGCAATTCACAAAATCGTAAAATCTCAAAATTACTAGTCAATTCCACAACTAGTAAACTCTATGTGGGGTTATCATTGCAACTTATTTTACTTGTGCATGTACTATGTTATAGACATAATCTAGGGATTGTGTACATATCTCGGGATAACAAAGATAAGGTCTCTGGCCTCTTGGAGACTACAGACTAGCACAGATAGATACTTAAACTGGTAATCCAAAATGTCAACCATGCTGAAGAAACATATGCTCTTTAGGAAACTGTCAAAAGTATTTGTCGAAGGATTTTTATTAAGATTTAAAGAAGAGAAAAGAACTCAAGATCTGAGCACAGTCCTAAAATGGTGGAGGAATAGGACAGAGAGACCACTTTCTCCCCGACAAATTCATCGAAAGATCATTTGAATGCTGAGAAAATTCCACAAAACAACTTCTGAACACTGGTGGAGGACACCAGGCACCCAGAAAGGCAGCCTATTCTCTTCAAAGGAGGTAGGACAAAATATAAAAGATAAAAAGAGAGACAAAAGAATTAGGGAAGGAGATCTGTTCCAGGGAAGGTGTGGTTAAGGAGAAGTTTCTAAACACCTCTCACCAGCGGGTCTGTGGGGAGTTTTGGAATCTCAGAGGGCAACATAATCGGGAGGAAAAAACAAAAAAAAATCCACAGTTTACGTGCCTAACCACAACCCCCAGAGGAGAAATAGCCCAGATGATCGCGTCTGCCAGCAGCGGGTAGGGGGTGAACAGGGAGGCACAAGTGAAGTGAAGTGAAGTCGCTCAGTCGTGTCTGACTCTTTGCAACCCCATGGACTATAGCCTACCAGGCTCCTCCATCCATGGGATTTCCCAGGCAATAGTACTGGAGTGGGTTGCCATTTCCTTCGCCAGGGGATCTTCCCCACCCAGGGATCAAACCTGGGTCTCCCGCATCGTAGACAGACGCTTTACAGTCTGAGCCACCAGGGAACAGGGAGGCACAAGCTACATGCTTATAGTAAGGACCTGCCTGAATGCACTGAGGACAATCTAAGGGAGCTAACGTTAGATAGCACTCAAACTGTGGGATAGCCAGAGATAGGAAAAAAAGAAATAAAAGACCAAGAGAGAGAATTTTCCCATGAAAAGCTATAAGGCACAACCTGGCCCGCTCACAGAACAGAGGATTGAGTGAATACCAGAGGAAAGCTAGCAGACTGCAGACTAGCCCCTCTCCCTGCTGGAGGCAGAGAGGCAGGCAGGTGACTGCCAGGGCCAGAAGGTGAGGTGCAATCTCAGCCCCAGAGATGGCATCCTCCATCAAACTGTGAGCAGGCTCCCAATTGCTAACCAAGTCTTCCTGGACTGATCCAGGACCGTTGACATCTTCCAGGAAGGTTGCAGTCAGAGATCAGCTCCCCAGAGGAGACACATGGCACACCTGAGACAAAGCTCCTGCTGTGTACCCAGGAAACCAAAGGGCTGGACCAGGGAGGTGATAAGACACACTGCCAACCTGGGGAGAGTACACTTGCCAAGCCCCTGGTCACCTGAGATGCTTGGACCTGGGAAAGGCACAAAACACAGGCCCAACTGAGTCTGTGCTTTTGTGCAGTACCTGAGAACCTGAACATGAGAGGCTTAGACCTGGGAAGTGCACGCGACCCTGGGCCCACTTTAGACAGTTCCCCTGCAGAACAGCCTGGAGCCTGAGCAGGGTAGACTGGGAAAGCACACATGCCGTGAGCAGGGGGCAAACCCTGTGGCCCAGACACTAAGCACTCCCCACACACGCCAGTGATATTTGCTTGCAGTGTTCCTCCCTCCCCACAGCACAACTGAACAAGTGAGCCTAATAAGTGACCACCTTTGGTCCCTTGTGTCAGGACAGAAATTAGACACTGAAGAGACATACAAACAGAAGAAGCCAAAATAAACACAGAAGAGGGAACTGCTTTGGAAGCAAGAGGTACAACAGATTAAAACCCTGTAGTTAGCATTGAGTACATTGGAAGGGGTCTATAGACCTTGAGAAGAAGTATAAGCAAAAAAGGAACTATCTGAAACTAAACTAACCCCACACTGTCCTCAACAGAGAAATTCCTAGATATATTTTATTATTATCATTTTTAATTTTTTATTTTTAAGTTCTTTATTACTCCTTTAATTTTCATTTTTATAACTTACTATTACCTTGCTTAAAAGACCCTATTTTTAAAGCAAATTATATATATATATATATAAATATAATGATTTTTGTGATTTTTTTTTTAATACTGTATTTTTGAGAGTCTAACCTCTACTCTAGATTTTTAATCTTTGCTTTTTGGTATTTGGTATCAATTTTGTACCTTTAAGAATCCAATCGTCAGTGCTCATTTTTACTTAAGAGTGTGATTACTAGCTTGATTTCTCTCCCCCCATTTTGACTCTCCTTTTTCTCCCCCAGGTCACCTCTATCTCCTTCCTCCCCCTTCTCTTCTCTACCCAACTCTGTGAATGTCTCTGGGTGTTCCAGGCTGTGGAGAACACTTAGGGAACTGATTACTGGCTAGATTTGTCTCTCTCCTTTTGACTCTCCCTCTTCTCCTCCGGGTTACCTCTATCTCCTTCCTCTGTCTTCTCTTCTCTAGGAACCTCTGTGAACCTCTCTGAGTGTTCCAGACTGTGGAGAGCAAATAGGGAATTGATTACTGGCTAGATTGTCCTCTCCCTTTTTGATTTCCCCTCTATTTCTCCTGGTCACCTCTATCTCCCTCCTTCCTCTTCTCTTCTCCATGTAACTCTGCGAACCTCTCTGGGTGTCCCTCACTGTGGAGAATCTTTTCACCATTAACCTAGATGTTTTATCATCAGTGCAGTATGGATGGAGAAGTCTTGAGGTAAGAATAAGACTGAAAGGCAGAGGCAGGAGGCTTAAATCCAAAATTGAGAACACCTGAGAACTCCTGACTCAACAAGAGCTCATCCAAAAGCCTCCATATCTACACTGAAACCAAGCTCCACCCAGGAGCCAACAAGTTTCAGAGCAAGACATACCAAGCTAATTCTCCAGCAATGCAGGAACATAATTTTGAGCATTAAAATACAGGTGGCCAAAAGTCACACTAAACCCATAGATACCTCAAAACTCACTACTGGACACTTCATTGCACTCCAGAAAAGGGATCTAGCTCCACCCACCAGAACATCGATGCAAGCTTCCCTAACCAGGAAATCTTGACAAGCCATTTTTCCAACCCCACCCACAGGGAGGAACAGCCACAATAAAGAGGAACCACAATTCCAACATACAGAAAGGCCACCCAAAACACAGCAATCTAAACAAGGTGAAAGGGCAGAGGAATATTCAGCAGGTAAAGGAACATGATAAATGCCCACCAAACCAAACAAAAGAGGAGATAGGGAGTCTACCTTAAAAATAATTCAGAATAATGATAGTAAAAATGATCCAAAATCTTGAAAACAAAATGCAGTTACAGGTAAATAGCCTGGAGACAAGGATTGAGAAGATGCAATAAATGTTTAACAAGGACCTAGAAGAAATAAAAAAGAGTCAATATATAATGAATAATGCAATAACTCAGGTCAAAAACACTCTGGAGGGAACCAACAGTAGAATAACTGAGGCAGAAGATAGGATAAGTGAGGTGGAAGATAGAATGGTGGAAATAAATAAAGCAGAGAGGAAAAAAGAAAAAAAGAATTAAAAGAAATGAGGACAATCTCAGAGATATCTGGGATAATATTAAACGCTCCAACATTCAAGTCTTAGGAGTCCCAGAAGAATAAGACAAAAAGAAAGGCCATGAGAACATACTTGAGGAGATAATAGTTGAAAACTTCTCTAAAATGGGGAAGGAAATAGCCACCAAGTCCAAGAAACCCAGAGTCCCAAACAGGATAAACCCAAGGTGAAACATCCCAAGACACATATTAATCAAATTAATGAAGATCAAACACAAAGAACAAATATTAAAAGCAGCAAGGGAGTCCAAAAGTATCATATAAGAAATGAATCACCAGTCCAGGTTCGATGCAGAATACAAGATGCTTGAGGCTGGTGCGCTGGGATGACCCAGAGGGATGGTACGGGGAGGGAGGTGGGAGGGGGGTTCAGGATGGGGGAGGGAACACGTGTACACCCATGGTGGATTCATGTTGATGTATGGCAAAACCAATACAATATTATAAAGTAATTAGCCTCTTATTAAAATAAATACATTTAAATTAAAAAAATAAAAGCAGCAAGGGAAAAACAACAAATAACACACAAGGGGATTCCCATAAGGATAACAGCTGATCTTTCAATAGAAACTCCTCAGGCCAGAAGGGAATGGCAGGACATACTCAAAGTGACAGAAGAGAAAAACTTACAACCCAGATTACTGTACCCAGCAAAGGTCTCATTCAAATATGAAGGAGAAATCAAAAGCTTTACAGATAAGCAAAAGCTGAGAGAATTCAGCACCACCAAACCATCTCTTCAACAAATGTTAAAGGATATTCTCTAGATAGGAAATACAGGAAAGGTTTATAAACTTGAACTCAAAAACAAAGTAAATGGTAATGGGATCATACTTATCAATAATTACCTTAAATGTAAATGGGTTGAATACCCCAACCAAAAGACAAAGACTGGCTGAATGGATACAAAAACAAAACCCCTATATATGCTTTCTACAAGAGGCCCACCTCCAAACAAGGAACACATACAGACTGAAAATGAAGGGCTGGAAAAAGATATTTCATGCAAATGGAGACCAAAAGAAAGCAGGAGTAGCAATACTCATATATCAGATAAAATAGACTTTGAAACAAAAGCTGTGAAAAGAGACAAAGAAGGACTACATAATGATCAAAGGATCAATCCAAGAAGAAGATATAACAATTATAAATATATATGCACCCAACATAGGAGCACTGCAGTATGTAAGGCAAATGCTAACAAGTATGAAAGGGGAAATTAACAATAACACAATAGTAGTGGGAGATTTCTCCAAAGAAGACATACAGATGGCTAACAAACACATGAAAAATGCTTAACATCACTCACTATAAGAGAAATGCAAATCAAAACCACAATGAGGTACCATCTCACACTGGTCAGAATGGCTGCTATCAAAAAGTCTACAAACAATAAATGCTGGAGAGGGTGCAGAGAAAAGGGAACCTTCTTAAACTGTTGGTGGGAATGCAATCTAGTACAGCCACTATAGAGAACTGATGCTTTTGAAGAATTGAAGCTTTTGAACTGTGGTGTTGGAGAAGACTCTTGAGAGTCCCTTGGACTGCAAGGAGATCCAACCAGTCCATTCTGAAGGAGATCAGCCCTGGGATTTCTTTGGAAGGAATGATGCTAAAGCTGAAACTCCAGTACTTTGGGCACCTCATGTGAAGAGTTGACTCATTGGAAAAGACTCTGATGCTGGGAAGGATTGGGGGCAGGAGGAGAAGGGGATGACAGAGGATGAGATGGCTGGATGGCATCACTGACTAGATGGACGTGAGTCTCAGTGAACTCCGGGAGTTGGTGATGGACAGGGAGGCTGGGCGTGCTGCGATTCATGGGGTCGCAAAGAGTCGGACACGACTGAGCGACTGATTTGATCTGATCTGATCTGATAGAGAATAGTGTGGAGATTACTTAAAAAACTCAAAACAAAACTGCCTTATGACCCAGCAATCCCACTGCTGGACATACACACCGAGGAAACCAGAATTGAAAGAGACACATGTACCCCAATGTTCATCACAGCACTGTTTACAATAGCCAGGACATGGAAGCAACCTAGATGTTCATTGGCAGACGAATGGATAAGAAAGCTGTGGTACATATAGACAATGGAATATTACTCAGCTATTAAAAATAATTCATTTGAATCTGTTCTAATCATGTGGATCAAACTGGAGCCTATTATACACAGTAAAATAAGTCAGAAAGAAAAACACCAATACAGTATATTAATGCATATATATTGAATTTAGAAAGATGGTAATGATGACCATATATGCAAGACCTCAAAAGAGACACAGATGTAAAGAACAGTCCTTTGGACTTTGTGGGAGAAGGCAAGGGTGGGACGATTTGAGAGAATATCATTGAAACATGTATATTATCATATGTGAAATAGATCACCAGTCCAGGTTTGATGCATGAGACAGGGTGCTCAGGGCTAGTGCACTGGATGATCCTGAAGGATGGAATGGGGAGGGAGGTGGGAGAGGGTTTCAGGATGAGGAACACATGTTCATCCATGGCTGATTCATGTGAATGTGTGACAAAAACCACTACAATACTGTAAAGTAATTAACCTCCAATTAAAATAAATAAATTAATTAAAAAAAAAAAAGAACTCAAGATCTGTTTGGATGATTGGAAGTTCAAATATATTTATGTGTATTTCATTTAATATTAGGAAGTGTCACAGATCTGATAACCAAAAAGCAACAAAAGTGTGAGTGTAATAAACTGAATTGGGAAAAAGGCTTTTCTTATAGTTTAAATATAGAAGTTAAAAATGTAACTATCTGTAAGTTAAAAGTGAGTACAACTGTTTTTAAATGCATGCCAATTATGGGAATATCAAAGTGTACAGCTGATTAAAATAATGCTTGAGTACTTGGGTTCGATTCCTGGATCAGGAAGAACCACTGGAGAGGGAAATGGCAACCCACTCTAGTATTCTTGCTTGGAAAATCCCATGGATAGAGAAGCCTGGCAGGCTACAGTCCATAGGTTGCAAGAGTCAGACACGACTTTCTTTCTTGAGTATTTCTACATATAACTGAAAACTAAAGTCCACTGGATGGATCTTTAATTTTTATGAATTTTTGTCATTAGAGATTATATTATATATTATATCTGGATGTCCTATCTTTGCAAATAAACACATTAACTGATAATTACCAAATTATAATGACTATGTATCTTTTCTCATATATTTCTGAAAGCTCCTTAGAGGGTTAGAGATACCATCATTATTTAAAACCAAATAGCATTTAAGGATTTCCAGATTGTACAGTTAAAGATTAAATATATTTGAAAGTATGGCAATAACTTGGAGAAGGAAATGGCAACCCACTCCAGTATTCTTGCCTGGAGAATCCCATGGACAGAGGAGCTGGGTGAGCTACAGTCCACGGGTCGCAAAGAGTCGGACATGACTGAGCGACTTCACTTTCACTATGGCAATAACTTAGTTTCAAATATCTGCCTCTTAGCATTTAGTTCAAGACAGTGTACCTCTCAGTGGCAATTCAAATGTGTAGCCCGATGATGAAATATTTATATATATTTAGTTTTGTTATTTGTAGTACTTATCAAAGAATATGGCTTAAGAAAAAAAAAAAAGCCAGACTACTTGCAAAAGATTAAGCCTTAAAAATGTCTTTTAGGATTTAACTGAAAATAGTAATAGATCTATACATAACATATTGCATTTATATATATATATTCAGACTCACTATGTTTAAAAAAATGTCAATTTGTTCCCATTTTCACAATTTCTCCTGTTTTGCATTCTGATTCTAATCTAAATTCAGGGCAAATTCCAGCATCAAATTAGATTCAAATTAATGATAATCATAGAGTCTTAATTAATGGAAAACCACTAGTATTTGCAGGTTATTCTAAAAATTATATTATGTAGGTGAAGGAACTAGAGTAAAAATGACATTTCATATAAGAGACTTATAACCTGTTCACAGTATAGAACAAGCAGCTATGCAACTGACTGGGGCATAAAAGGAAAAATATTACTGCAGATGCATTAATTTAAAGTGGAGAAATGCAAATCAAAACCACTATGAGGTACCATTTCACACCAGTCAGAATGGCTGCGATCCAAAAGTCTACAAGTAATAAATGCTGGAGAGGGTGTGGAGAAAAGGGAACCCTCTTACACTGTTGGTGGGAATGCAAACTAGTACAGCCACTATGGAGAACAGTGTGGAGATTCCTTAAAAAACTGGAAATAGACCTGCCTTATGATCCAGCAATCCCACTGCTGGCCATACACACTGAGGAAACCAGAAGGGAAAGAGACACGTGTACCCCAATGTTCATCGCAGCACTGTTTATAATAGCCAGGACATGGAAGCAACCTAGATGCCCATCAGCAGATGAATGGATAAGAACGCTGTGGTACATATACACAATGGAGTATTACTCAGCCATTAAAAACAATACATTTGAATCAGTTCTAATGAGGTGGATGAAACTGGAGCCTATTATACAGAGTGAAGTAAGCCAGAAAGAAAAACACCAATACAGTATACTAACGCATATATATGGAATTTAGAAAGATGGTAACAATAACCCTGTGTACGAGACAGCAAAAGAGACACTGATGTATAGAATAGTCTTATGGACTCTGTGGGAGAGGGAGAGGGTGGGAAGATTTGGGAGAATGGCATTGAAACATGTAAAATATCATGTATGAAATGAGTTGCCAGTCCAGGTTCGATGCACGATACTGGATGCTTGGGGCTGGTGCACTGGGACGACCCAGAGGGATGGAATGGGGAGGGAGGAGGGAGGAGGGTTCAGGATGGGGAACACATGTATACCTGTGGCGGATTCATTTTGATATTTGGCAAAACTAATACAGTTATGTAAAGTTTAAAAATAAAATAAAATAAAAAAAAATAAAGTGGAATTAGATTGTTATAAATTGGAAAGGAAAATAAAGTATGAAATAGAAATCTTTATTTTGCTGCACTCAAATAGGGATTACAAGGCAATTTCAGATAAGAGGATTTCCTGTTTTTATCCTACTTGAGGTCATTTTATATACTTTGTGCTTCTTTCTTTCCTTTTATTCTTCTGTATTTACTCAGGCAAGGTCAACAGTCTGTCTGGAGTGTCCTGAAGCTACCCATTTATTTTAAAGAACCAATCTTCTGTAATGTTAAAATACTCCCTATACCATTTGGGAGATATGTTCCTGCCTTTCTCCTTCTTCTGTTGTTGTGTGTAAGCATCCAAATAACAGATGGTTTACTTCCTCCAACACTTCCATGAGTCAGCAGCCCATGATTGATCAGCCATTAAATAAATTTTTATTTTTGACTTTAAAAAATATGTGTTAGCTTTTCATTAACAGCATGATTCAACTATGAAAACTATTTCCTGACCTAGGTTCAAATAATTTACTGTATAATGTGGATAAATATGAAATATTGCATTTTGTGATTGCTAGTATTTTTAACTGTTAGATATCTTGGACTTCAAGGAGTTCCAAACAGTCCATTCTGAAGGAGGTCAGTCCTGGGATTTCTTTGGAAGGAATGATGTTAAAGCTGAAACTCCAGTACTTTGGCCACCTCATGCAAAGAGTTGACTCATTGGAAAAGACTCTGATGCTGGGAGGGATTGGAGGCAAGAGGAGAAGGGGACGACAGAGGATGAGATGGCTGGATGGCATCACTGACTCGATGGACGTGAGTCTGAGTGAACTCCAGGAGTTGGTGATGGACAAGGAGGCCTGGCGTGCTGTGATTCATGGGGTTGCAAAGAGTTGGACACGACTGAGTGACTGAACTGAACTGAACTGAGTGAATATAACAGAAAACAAGAATGAAAGTTGCTTAGTTGTGTCCAACACTTTGCGACCCCATGGACTGTATAGTCTCTGGAATTCTCCAGAATACTGGAGTGGGTAGCCTTTCCCTTCTCCAGGGGATCTTCAAAACCCAGGGATCAAACTGGGGTCTCCTTCATTGCAGGCAGATTCTTTACCAATTGAACTATCAGAGACATTAGAAAACAAGAATGCTCTATTCTTAATTCAACATCTGAAGTAGTTTAATGAAAGTAATAACCAGTAATAATTGATCTATGGATGAGGGTAAAGGTGAAGAGAATTAAAATTGAGTGAAGTAGAGCACAAATGAAACATAAAAAATAAAAATTGAAGTTTCATTAAAGAAAACACTTTCCACAAACAATGCCGGAGAGATAACACCAAGTGGCCATTAGGTGTTATTTACTAGCATTATGTAACATTTACTTTCTACAGAAAGACCATCATAGAAATTTTCTCTCAACTTCTCCCTTGATTATACATATTTGAGGTCAGCAAGATAGCTTATATTCCTTTATGTGCTTTGCAGTGAATGACACTATGTAATTGCTGATAATGTATAAATTGATTGTCAGTATGGTGTATTCTGAGGTATCCTGCAGAACACTTATGCCAAGTTTCAAGGACATTCAGCTTTTAGCAGCATTTTCTCTCCAATAAAAGTGTATTTCCTATGGATCTGTTCAGAGCCGTGAAGTTATGAAGTTTATATAACTTCAGGATGTAAGGTATGAAATATAATCCTAAACCCTGAACTTGCCTATGACAATTTTAGGGCAGTCAAAGGAGGACAAGTTCAAAAGCAATGAATATTTTCAAGATAGAATTTCTAGAACTCTACTAAGTAAATCAGATAATGAAGAAATTGTTCATAACCAGATTATCATTATTCACAATCAATCATCCCAAGTATGAAGATTCTTTTCAAAAGCACAGTTCTTACCACGTAATTTCTCTATTTAAACTCTTTGATGACAAGCCATGTCCTTCAAGATAAAGTCCAAATTCACAATAAAAGTGTAGGTGTGTTTAAGGGTTTTTTTCTTCTGTAGTTTTTTCTCACTAATCTTTGTTTATTTTTACTGCATATTTATGTCTGTTCTACGACTTTGGCTATCACACAATTGGTATCTCCTATCCATAGTTTGATTTGGAGAACCAAACTCTACAAATCTGACAACTGGAAATATAATCACCTAACAGTTTATTTCCTATGTCTGTAACTAACCTCACCATCTTACTTGCAAACCCTGCTTTTCTTAATTGAAGGTTATTCACCATCACGTTAGTATTATCAAAGTCATGGTATAATAGAAGACAACCAGAAAATCTCAGTGCCTTTAAAAAAATAGAAATTGATATCATTATCTTACAGTTTTGCTTTACATAGTTTTTACTCAAGGATCCATGGTTTTAGACACTATTACATTACCAGCAAAGGGAAAGAGAGAGCATGGGAAATCACACTCAGGTTTCTATAGCTTCCTCTGAGAAGTAGAAATTTCACTTCTAGAATTTCATTAGATAAGGTAAGCCATGTGGTTATACTCTTCAACAAAGGCAGCTTCCATATTCTTGGAGAAAGCCATAAATATTGTGATACAGAAGCATTAAAGATGGTCATATCCACCCTCCTCACTAAGCTAAAAATTAGCTAATCTTTGTATTTCTTCACTAGTTATTATTGTTCCTATCACATCTTATTAATTCTAGTTTCTAAATATCTTCTCATATCTGTTTCCTTATCTCCAATCCAACTACTACCTTAAGTTCATCATCCCCATAGATTACTGCATAAGCTTTATTACACTACAAATTTTCCATGTCCTAATCCATTCTTCATACTGTAACTAGAGGATGTTCTAAAAGGTGGATCTAATTTTATCCCTCCTTTCTTAACATTCTTCAATACTATGGGTTCAGTTCAATTTAGTTTTAGTTTAAGCTTCCTAGCTTGGAATACAGGGTGCTTCACTGTTAGGTCCTGGTCCACCTTTCTGCTACCATCTCATACCTCTTTTCTCTGACACAGTTTTATGGTCCTGACATAATGCATTTGTTATTCTCAAAAAGAAAATCATCACTTTCACATTGTTAAACATTGCACATACTTTCTTTTCCAAAATGTTCATGTTCTCAAACTTTTATTTATCTTTCAAGATTAATTTCAAACATAAGCTCCTTATCATGACTTTCTTGGCTCTTTAAAACAGCAGAATTAATTTTCTCAGCTTCTGCTTTCAAATACTAGAGCACTTAATGCACAGCTCTATTAATCTAATTCTCATTATATTTGACTATACGTGTCTGTGGGCTCATTCAGGGACAAGATGCATCTTCTTTATAGTCCATGGCATGGCTAAGGGATTGAACAAACATGTATGAAATTTAAATAAATAGTTTGATTTTTCTCTACTCTTTTTGGGCCATTTTGCCAAGTATTATTTTAAAATGTTTAGATAATTTACCACAGGGATTAAAAATTGGGGGAAGTTGGCTCTTAGGAAGCCAGTTTTTTGAAACAGTTTATTTGAAACATAGTCAAAGTACTCATCAGAAACTAGGCTTAAATAACATTGTTTCAAAAATACCACTATGTAGGCAAAAAAATATGAACTTAGCATATCGAAATTTCTCACTTATAAAGTCAAATGCAGTGGTAATCTAGCTTACAATACAAATTTTAATGTTTAACCTCTTAATCTGAATTTGATTTACAGGACTTTAGAGAGTATTGCGACCATCTGGCTTTACAATTTAGGTCCACTGCTACCTAAAATAAGAGATTCACCTTTCTATTTTCCTAACAATCATTTATCTCACAAAGAAATTACTATAATTAATTCTGCTTTACATATTTCATAGTAAAGTAGATATGAGGATGTATAATAGGAAAGATTCCTGGTAAAGCTGATGTATATATGATGAAAAATTTCAGTAACTATACCATTTATTCCCTGGTGGCTCAGACGGTAAAGCATCTGTCTATAATGCAGGAGACACGGATTCAATCCCTGGGTCAGGAAGATTCCCTGGAGAAGGAAATGGCAACCCACTCCAGTACTCATGCCTAGAAAATCCCATGGACTGAGGAGCCTGGTGTCCATGGGGTCGCAAAGAGTTGGACATGACTGAGAGACTTCACTTCACTTCATACCATGTATACTAAAAACAATGGGTCAAAGTACGTTATGTTTTGAATCATCAACATGATGAATAATTAAGACATCACATATTTACTGACTACCTGAGATATTCTTGGAAAGATTTTTGCCAAGAATAAAGTAATTAAAGTAAACATTGTTTGTCCACAGGAAAATGATAGTCTAATAAGAGAGATAAGAATGCATATAAATAGTTTTACTGAGTATAAGGGGAAATACAGAAAAAGAGCAGGAGAGGTAAGAAAACTTTCCTCAGTGACCAATGCAAAGAAATAGAGGAAAGCAATAGAATGGGAAAGACTAGAGGACTTTTCAAGAAAATTAGAGATACCAAGGGAATATTTCAAGCAAAGATGGGCACCATAAAGGACAAAAATGGTATGGACCTAACAGAAGCAGAAGAAATTAAGAAAAGGTGGCAAGAATACACATAAGAACTATGCAAAAAAGATCATCATTACCAGATAACCACAATGATGTCATCACTCACCTAGAGCCAGACATCCTGGAATGCAAAGTCAAGTGGGCATTAGGAAGCATCACTACAAACAGAGCTAGTGGAGGTGATGGAATTCCAGTTGAGATATTTCAAATCCTAAGTGATGATGCTGTGAAAGTGCTGTACTCAATATGCCAGCAAATTTGGACCACTCAGCAGTGACCACAGGACTGGAAAAGGTCAGGCTTCATTCCAGTCCCAAAGAAAGGCAATGCCAAAGAATTTTCAGATTACCACAAAAATGCCCTCATCTCACATGCTAGTAAAGTAATGCTCAAAATTCTCCAAGCCAGGCTTCAACAGTACATGAACTGTTAACTTCCAGATGTTCAAGCTGGATTTAGAAAAGGCAGAAGAACCAGAGATCAAATTGCCAACATCCATTGGATCATGGAACAAGCAACAGAATTCCAGAAAAACAACTACTTCTGCTTTATTGACTATGCCAAAGCTTTTGACTGTGCAGATCAAAACAAACTATGGAAAATTCTTCAAGACATGGGAATACCAGACCACCTGACCTGCCTTCTGAGAAATCTGTATGCAGGTCAAAAAGCAACAGTTAGAACCAGACATGGAACAATGGACTGGTTCCATTTGGGAAAAGAGAACATCAAGACTTCATATTGTCACCCTACTTATTTAACTTACATGCAGAGTACATCATACGAAATGCTGGGCTGGATGAAGTAGAAGCTAGAAAGAGAGTGGGACGATTTGGGGGAATGGCACTGAAACATGTATAATATCATATAAGAAATGAATCACCAGTCCAGGTTCAATACAGGATGCTTGGGGCTGGTGCACTGGGATGACCTGGATGGATGGTATGGGAAGGGAGGTGGGACGGGGGTTCAGGATGGGGAACACATGTACGCCCATGGCGGATTCATGTTGATGTGTGGCAGAACCAATACAATATTGTAAAGTAATTAGCCTCCAATTAAAATAAATAAAATTATTAAATTTTTAAAATTTTTAAAATTAAAATTTTTTAAATTATTAAATTAGAAAAAAAAGATTACTGGGAGAAATATCAATAACCAGATATGCAGATGATACCACTCTTATGGCAGAAAGTGAAGAGGAACTAAAGAGGCTATTGATAAAACTGAAAGAGGAGAGTGAAAAAGTTGGCTTAAAACTCAACGTTCATGGCATTCGGTCCCATCACTTCATTGCAAATAGATGAAGAAACAATGGAAACAGTGAGAGACTTTATTTTTGGGGCTCCAAAATCACTGCAGATGGTGATTGCAGCCATAAAATTAAAAGACACTCACTCCTTGGAAGAAAAGCTATGACCAACCTAAACAGCATATTAAAAAGCAGAGACAATACTTTGCCAGTAAAATCCGTCTAGTCAAAGCTATGGTTTTTCCAGTAGTCATGTATAGATGTGAGAGTTGGACTATGAAGAAAGCTGAAAGCCACAGAATTGATGCTTTTGGGCTGTGGTGTTGGAAAGATTCTTGAGAGTCCCTCGGACTGCAAGAAGATCCAACCAGTCCATCTTAAAGGAAATCAGTCCTGAATATTCATTGGAAGGACTGATGCTGAAGCTGAAACTCCAGTACTTTGGCACCTGATAAGAAGAACTGACTCATTGTGCAAGTCCCTGATGCTGGGAAAGATTGAAGGCAGGAGGAGCAGGTTATGAAAGAGGATGAGATGGCTGGATGGCATCACCAACTTGATGGGCATGAGTTTGAGTAAGCTCTGGGAGTTGGTGATAGACAGGCAGCCTGGTGTGCTGCAGTCCATGGGGTTGCAAAGAGTCAGACACAACTGAACAACTGAACTGAACTGATAGGAAAAAATAACTTTCACTATAGGTTCTCTAATAAGTGCAGTATTCCTTTCAACATTCTTGGGTATTCAATGTTACTATTCCATTTTACATGGGTATACCCAGTAGCTCAATAGTAAAGCATGCACCTGCAATGCAGGAGCCTCAGGAGATGCAGATTTGATTCCTGAGTCTGAAAGATCCCCTGGAGAAAAGCATGGCAACTCACTCCAGTATTTTTGCCTGGAGAATCCCATGGGCAGAGAAACCTGACAGGCTACAATCCATGGGGTCTCAAAGAGTCAGACACAACTGAATTGTCTTAGCATGGATGTACACGTTATGTTTGACAGGTGAGGAAAATCAGAGAGGAATATAATCTGTCTGCAGTTTCATGGCTAATCAGTAAATATTTTAATTAAAGTCTACATAACTTCCAAGGCCATGGTAAATGTTGTCCTCAGTTAAGTTCAGTCACTCAGTCATGTCCAACTCCTTGCAATCACATGGACTGCAGCACGCCAGGCTTACCTGCCCATCACCAACTCTGGAGTTTACTCAAACTCATGTCTATTGATTCTGTGATGCCATCCAACCATCTCATCCTCTTTCATAACCTTCTCATCCTGCCTTCAATCTTTCCCAGCATCAGGGTCTTTTCCAATGAGTCAGTTCTTCGCATCAGGAGGCCAAAGTATTTGAGTTTCAGCTTCAGCATCAGTCCTTCCAATGAATATTCAGGACTGATTTCCTTTAAGATGTACTGGTTGGATCTCCTTACTGTCCAAGGGACTCTCAAGAGTCTTCTCCAACACCACAGTTCAAAAGCATCCATTCTTCAGCACTCAGCTTTCTTTATAGCTCAACTCTCACATCCATATATGACTACGGTAAAAACCATAGCTTTGACTAGATGAACATTTAACAGCAAAGTAATATCTCTGCTTTTTAATATGCTGTCTAGTTTTGTCATAGCTTTTCTTCCAAGGGGCAAGCATCTTTTAATTTCATGGCTAAAGTCACTATTTGCAGTGATTTTGAAATCCCCAAAATAATGTCTCTCACTGTTTCCATTGTTTCCCCATCTATTTTCCATGAAGTGTTGGGACCAGATGCCATGATCTCTATATTCTGAATGTTGAGTTTTAGGCCAACTTTTTCACTCTCCTTTTTCCATTTCATCAAGAAGCTCTTTAGTTCTTCACTCTCTGCCATAAGGGTGGTGTCATCTGCATATCTGAGGTTATTGTTATTTCTCCCAGCCATCTTGATTCCAGCTTGTGCTTCATCCAGTCCAGCATTTCTCATGAGTATTCTGCATATAAGTTAAATAAGCAGAATGACAATATACAGCCTTGGCATACTCCTTTCCAAATTTGGAACCAGTCTGTTGTTCCATGACCAATTCTAACTATTGTTTCTTGACCTTCATACAGATTTCTCAGGAGGCAGGTCAGGTGGTCTGGTATTCCCATCTCTTGAAGAATTTTCCACCGTTTCTCGTGATTCACATAGTCAAAGGCTTTGGCACAGTCAATAAAGCAGAAATAGATGTTTTTCTGGAACTCTCTTACTTTTTCGATGATCCAATAAATGCTGGCAATTTGATCTCTGATTTCTCTGCCTTTTCTAAATCCAGTTTGAACATCTGGAAGTTCATGGTTCACATACTGTTGTAGCCTGGCTTGGAGAATTTTGAGCATTACTTTGCTAGTATGTGAGATGAGGACAATTGTGTCATAGTTTAAGCATTTTTTGGCATTGTCCTTCTCTGATATTGGAATTAAAACTGACTTTTTCCAGTCCTGTGGCCACTGCTGAGTATTCCAAATTTGCTGGCATATTGAGTGCTGCACTTTCACATCATCACCACTTAGGATTTGAAATAGCTCAACTGGAATTTCATCACCTCCACTAGCTTTGTTCATAGTGATGCTTCCTAAGGTCCATTTGACTTTGCATTCCAGGATGTCTGGCTCTAGGTTAGTGATCACACCATCATGGCTATCTGGGTCATGAAGACCTTTTTTGTTTAGTTCTTCTGTGTATTCTTGCTGCCTCTTAATATCTTCTGCTTCTGTTATGTCCATACCATTTCTGTCCTTTATTGTGCCCATCTTTGCATGAAATACTCCCTTGGTATCTCTAATTTTCTGGAAGAGATCTCTAGTCTTCCTCATTCTATTGCTTTCCTCTATTTCTTTGCCTTTATCACTGAGGAAGGCTTTCTTATCTCTCCATGCTATTCTTTGGAACTCTGCATTCAAATGGGTATACCTTTTCTTTTCTCCTGTTCCTTTTGCTTCTCTGCTTTTCACAGCTATTTGTAAGGCCTTGTCAGACAACTATTTTGTCTTTTTGCATTTCTTTTTCTTTGGGATGGTCATGATCACTGCCTCCTGTCCAATATCATGAACCTTTGTCCATAGTTCTTCAGGCACTCGGTCTATCAGATCTATTTCCTTGAATCTATTTGTCGCTTCAACTGTATAATCATAAAGGATTTGACTTAGGTCATACCTAAATGGTCTAGTGGTTTTCCCTATTTTCTTCAATTTAATTTTGAATTTGGCAATAAGGAGTTCATGATCTGAAGCACAGTCAGCTCCTGGTCTTGTTTTTACTGACTGTATAGAGCTTTTCTATCTCTGGCTTTAAAGAACATAAACAATCTGATTTTGATATTGACCATCTGGTGATGTCCATGTGTAGAGTCTTCTCTTATGTTGTTGTCCTAGCTTTCCATAATGATCAGTGAATCAATGTTAGTAGCAATTACCATTTACACTATGAGTCCCTGTCACTCACATGCTATTTGCTTCCTTCACTCAGATAACTTACAATCTAATAAGTATGCTTTAAAGAAATAATTTTATTTCCAGGAATGTTGTGTTTATTATTTCTTGTCTTTTTATAATTTTGTTTGAAAAAAAAATATTGCATTATTATCAATTTGGAAAGAAATGTTCTACATGTTGGTTGATTTAGGTTTTAAATATGTGACCATGGCATATAGTAAAAAATCTGCCTGCAGTGTGGGAGAACCAGGTCCGATCCCTGGGTTGAGAAGATCATCTGGAGAAAAGAATGCAACCCACTCCAGTATTCTTGCCTGGAAAATCTCATGGACAGAGCATCTTGGCAGGCTACAGTCCATGAGGTGCAAAAGAGTAGGACACAAATGAGTGACTAACACACACAAACATACACACACACACGTGACCCAACTCAAACAGATGCCCTGATAAAATGCTAGTGCTCTTGAAATCCCAACATTAACCAATCCTTTTCTTTCTATTAATTTTTTTACTTATTCCCCAATTTCAAAGTGCATATACATAGTCTCTGAGTATCTCACCAGACATTTCAAATCCTGATAGAAATGTTTCTCTTTAGGGAACAAAGTGAAAGTGTTGAGTATCTACAGAGAAAGGTATTCTAGGGAGAGTAGGTGGCTCCAGGGAGTTCTGAAAACAACCTGAAAGAACAAGAAAAGAATGGCAAGGACTTTTTATTGTGATTTTAATGTGACCATCCTGTAAGTTTTGAACTTCCCAGTATGGCAAATGAGAGAGTATCTGGGCTTGCCTAGATGTGGGGGAAAGGGGACGTGCAAGGAGTAAGACTTAAAAGCTGTCAGTAGTCAAACATCAAAAATGTAATTAGACTCTATATTACAGAGATATTTTCCACTTTATCTTACAATGACATCTGTTTCACAAGTTTAAGGCAGTCTATTTTTCAGTCAGCATATTGCAGACTTAGAATGATTACATTCCAGAACAACAACTACAGTTTTGCCTCTTCACAACTGGCTACTAAAGGTCATAGGATCTCCCTCTGACACTATCAGTTAATGTGAAAAATTAGACATGAAATAAGTCCATCTTGGCCCACATAATAAGAAATGGACAATAAATTAGAAAATTAAATCAGTTTCAAGATGCATAACAAGCAACTTATGGCCCAGATAGCGGTGAGCACAAGTATATGCTTATAGTACATAGTTTAGTCACTCAGTCCTGTCCCACTCTTTGCGACCCCATGGACTGTAGACTACCAGGCTCCTCTGTCCATGGGATTTACCAGGCAAGAGTATTGGGGTGGATTGCCATTTCCTTCTCCAGAGGATCTTCCCAACCCAGGGATTGAACTCGGGTCTCCCACATTGTAGGCAGACGCTTTACTGTCTGAGCCACCAGGGAAATCATAAAAAGCATAATCATCATAAGCATAAGTATATGCTTATGATGCAGCTATTCTTTTCCTGGTCTTGGATCATTGTGCTTAACTGTAAACATATTAACATTTAATCATTTATACTTATTAGTAATTTTTTTCTTGCAGATATGCTGCTGCTGCTAAGTCGCTTCAGTTGTGTCTGACTCTGTGCGACCCCAGAGATGGCAGCCCACCAGGCTCCCCCATCCCTGGGATTCTCCAGGCAAGAACACTGGAGTGGCAGATATAATTATTGCTAAATTGCAATGTTGCTTTATGATGCAATAGCAATTATAATTTTAATCTAAGATCTAATGTGAAACACTTGAAGATGACTTCTGAAAGGACTTCTAGTAGGTCTTCAACTAAATGTTATATTTCATTTCACTGTGTCACTGGAATGCTACTGAAAAAAGGAATAAATGATAATTAGCTAATTTTAATTACATAGATTATATTTTAGTTCTCTCTGTGTTGAAAGGTTGGCACCTTTCGCAATACTTGGGGTAAATCATAGCAGGTGTAAGTCAATTAATTAAAAATAAACTTAGTATACAGACATATTTTGAAGTCATAGCAATTACTATACCTATGACTTTAAATTGGATAAGGAATATTTAATAGTATTATTATGATAACTGTCATTCTAAATAATTGTAATACATGAAACATAGCTATAATCCATTTTCACTGTAATTACAACATTTAATGAACTTAAATTTACAATAAGAAAATGTTATGTTTCTGGGGAAAAATATATTGTATAGGTGTCACTCATTATGTAAAATTATATTTAAATATTTCCAATAAAAGTTAATTTCACATGAAAATAAACAATGTAAATGAGTTTCTGGATAATTTTCTTTATAAGTTTGAAAAAATATCTTCATTCTCATATTTGAAAGAGAACTATGAATATATGAATTATTTTAATAATTTACTTTTTGGATACAGATTTTCATTTAAGTATGAGGTAATAAATAAGATTTATTAATTTAGAAAATCTGTCCTCTGCTAAAAAATTACACTGGGTTTAAAATAGCTAACTATCTTAAACCTCATATAAGAGATAAATGAAGCTTTTGTCTCCATGGGAGATAGATTTCTACAATTTTGTTATTCATTTCTGAGATTTGGCACTTAAAACATTTTGAAGAACAACTTTAAAGTTTCTATGCCAGAATAGCCATTATATGTTTTATTAATATCTAGTCCATTGTTAATTAGAAGAATTAACTCACACAACAAATAACTTTATGAGGTCTGAACATATAAAAATGAAACTTAGAAGTTACAGATGTAGATTACTGCTTATTTTTTTTTCTTTTGGCATAAACCTCTTATTTATAGAGAATCAGAGTTATTACAATTTTTAGGAATAGATGGCACTATTTAGAGTATTGATGAAAAAATTTAGAAAAAATGGTGAAAAAAGTATTAGAATTTCTTATGATTTTTCTAAGAGACTAGTTATAAAATTTCTAACTTTATTCTATTTATGGTAATTTAAAGCCTTACAAAGGTGTCTAGGATCACTTGATTAATTTTCCTTTCTGTGATGAATGATGTAATTCCCATGAAAATATATATGAATTCCCAGTACTGTCTTATTTTATGATCTATGATTAATTAAGTCATATCATTCTGATATTAAAAGAGAAGAGAAATGTCTCAAAATATTAAAAATAATAAAATGTAGGAAACTAAGTGAATTTAGTAAAGATTTGCCTCAAAAGGATTTACATTTTCTCAGTGAAACACAATTGTCCTTTGTAATTTTGAAAATTATTTCACATTCATTGTATTATTTGATCTTTAGTAAATTTCACTGCAGTAGATAATGCCAGCATTATATTAATCTTGCAAATACGAAAATTGAAACTTAGAAGGGTTAAGTATCTTTTTGAACATATGGATTTAAATATTCATTCTTGCAACAAATCTTTATTGAAAAACCATCACATGCTGGGCATGCTCTGATCACTAAACAAACAAAAAGTCTGAGTCCTAATGGAGTTTGCATTTTAAAAGGAAAGATAAACAGAAGCCAAATGCGTAAATAAACATGTAGCATTAATGTTGGTAAAGAAGGTGAAGGAAAAAGAATCTGGGAAGAACAGAGTATGATATGAGGGTAGATAAAGGTAGGATGGGTACAAAAATCTTTTGAGAAAGTGCCACTTGAGCAAAGACATGTATTAGTATTAAGTAATGTATTAAGCTATGTGAACATATTAGAGAAGAGTAATGTGGTAACAGAAAAAAAATAGAGAAAGAGGTTTTGAATTTGGAGCATGTTTAGCTTGCTGCAGGTGAATAATGAAGGTTTTAAATGCTATGGGAATGTGTCAAGAATTTATTCTGAGAGATATGAGAAGCCATTAGAGAATTTTTAGCAGTGAAATATTTATCAGGTTTAAATTTTTAAAAGTTCACTCTGTAATTAGGAGACCAAAATCTAAATGTGTGTACTGACCAATCAGAATGGTCAACATCTATAAACATCTCACAGTTTCATACTGATGAACAAAAAGATTAATATCAATCAAACTGCTGAAGAGAGAGAGGGAATAATAAATATATCATTCTAAATGCTGATTGAGAATTAGTAAGAATGGTAGACATTTGACTGAAAACGAATACTTCTGATCCAGTGTTCTTTTCATTATCCTATTCTCTCTCATATTACTAAACAAAACCCACTACACACAGAATTTTCAAACTTACTTTTTACATATACTGATGTTAAAGTAGTAAGACAATGCAAATTTTAATTTGAAAACTTTTCTTCATAAAGGTTGCAATTCTTTTCCATACAGAATTTATAGAAAAACAAAAAACAAACCAATATTTTTGTACAACTATACTTTATGGCAGTCAAAGAGATTTTTCACAGCTTGAAGCAAGGAGAGAATTTAACCTGTCATTTTTTTTCTTAGCATCATATTGCAAATATAAGATAGAAGTCTTAAAAACATCGCTATGCCATTAACCTTTACTCTTGCAATCAATTTTTAACAATATAAGCAATAAAAAATCAGAAATGGAGCATAAAAAATTAGCACAGTAATTATAACTCTATGTAAAGTAGTAAGAGTATAAGCTAAAGGAAAGTAATGAAGAAAAACAGGTAATGGAATAAAACAAGTTATAATATATTATGATCAGGTGATGAATTCTACATAGTCATTAATATCTGCACTATCATTGACTATTTAACATTAATATGTTTAGGATTTATTTAAGGTTTAAATGGTGTCACAAAATAGCAGATGAGATAAAACGCAAAGCAATTTTTAAGATGTGTTTCCAAACATTGATTACAATTAAAAAACTATCAAAAGCAAGAATCAAAGATAGGAATGCAGTCAAATGTTAACTTTTTGTAAATATCTTCTGTCTTATGGATGTACTGATTTAATCAGAATGCTGCTGCTGCTAAGTCGCTTCAGTCATGTCCGACTCTGTGTGACCCGATAGATGGCAGCCTATGAAGCTGCCCCATCCCTGGGATTCTCCAGGCAAGAACACTGGAGCGGGTTGCCATTTACTTATCCAATGCATGAAAGAGAAAAGTGAAAGTGAATTCACTCAGTCGTGTCCGACTCAGAGCGACCCCATAAACTGCAGCCTACTAGGCTCCTCTGTCCATGGAATTTTCTAGGCAAGAGTACTGGAGTAGGGTGCCATTGTCTTCTCCATTTATCAGAATATGAGAGTATAAAATTGGAAATGAATCCACTTGCTATGTATTATATAGATGTCTACCATATATGTTATATGTATTACTTCCAATTATATTGACTGCTTTATTCCACTTTAACCACCTCTACTCCATTGCTAATATGTACTTATGGTTTATAGACCAGAAGATTAAGAAAGCAAATAAAAATTGTACACAGATAGGTTCCTTCCACTGCTCAAATGTTTCATATACATTGTCCCTAACTGCTGTTCTTATCTCTGTTCCAACTTTATATTATCTTGGTTAGAGGTAAAATAATAGAAACTGAGAGCATAGGGAAAATAGCAAATTCATGTTTTTACCTTCTAGTGCAGAGGAACCAGAGATCAAATTGCCAACATCTGCTGGATCATAAAAAAAGCAAGAGAGTTCCAGAAAAACATCTATTTCTGCTTTATGGACTATATCAAAGCCTTTGACTGTGTGGAACATGATAAACTGTGGAAAATTCTGAAAGAGATGGGAATACCAGACCACCTGACCTGCCTCTTGAGAAACCTATATGCAAGTCAGGAAGCAACAGTTAGAACTGAACATGGAACAACAGACTGGTTCCAAATAGGAAAAGGAGTACATCAAGGCTGTATATTGTCACCCTGCTTATTTAACTTATATGCAGAGTACATCATGAGAAAAGCTGGGCTGGAGGAAGCACTAGCTGGAATCAAAATTGCCAGGAGATATATTAATAACCTTAGATATGCAGATGACACCACCCTTATGGCAGAAAGTGAAGAGGAACTAAAAATCCTCTTGATGAAAGAGAAAGAGGAGAGTGAAAAAGTTGGCTTAAAGCTCAACATTCAGAAAACTAGGGTCATGCCATCTGGTCCCATCACTTCATGGGAAATGGGGAAACAGTGGAAACAGTGTCAGACTTTATTTTTTGGGGCTCCAAAATCACTGCAGATGGTGACTGCAGTCATGAAATTAAAAGATACTTACTCCTTGGATGGAAAGTTATAACCAACCCAGATAACATATTAAAAAGCAGAGATATTACTTTGCCAACAAAGGTCCATCTAGTCAAGGCTATGATTTTTCCAGTGGTCATGTATGGATGTGAGAGTCGGACTGTGAAGAAAGCTGAACACTGAAGAATTGATGCTTTTGAACTGTGGTGTTGGAGAAGACTCTTGACAGTCCCTTGGACTGCAAGGAGATCCAACCAGCCCATCCTAAAGGAGATCAGTCCTGGGTGTTCATTGGAAGGACTGATGCTAAAGCTGAAACTCCAGTACTTTGGCCGCCTCATGCGAAGAGTTGACTCATTGGAAAAGACCCTGATGCTGGGAGGGATTGGGGGTAGGAGGAGAAGGAGATGACAGAGGATGAGATGGCTGGATGGTGTCACCGACTCGATGGACATGAGTTTGAGTGAATTCCGGAAATTGGTGATGGACAAGGAGCCCTGGTGTGTTGTGATTTATGGGGTTGCAAAGAATCGGACATGACTGAGCGACTGAACTGACTGATAATCTTTCACTTAGTAACACTGTTGAAAAGATTTTATTATAGAATACAGAAGGTTGGAGAATAGAGGGACAATTAGATGACAAAATAGTATGGCAAAAAGTATTCTGTGGAAAAGCAGGGAAAAAAATAGAATTGAGAAAGATAGAAATCCCAGGAAAACAGGTTCACTTCTCTCTACCTCCCCTCTTAACTAAGGACCATTGGTTTGCAAGAAGCCTGCTAAGTGTCTGTGGACTTGATAAGGTCCAGAGGGTTTCTAAAGGCAGGAAAGTCACATGATTACCTTGCAGCAGCTTCCTGGAATCAACTTGACATAACTACTGCTCACTTCTGCCTTGCACATATATACCTGTCCACAACCCAGTGCAATGGAATCCTCATTTTTGATTATGAGTGGGCATGGGACAAGGTTCAAGACAATTATTGTCATCAATACTGTATAGCTAAGCCAAGTAGGGCCGATCAAGTCCTTTCCCAGGAGCTTTACTATCATAAGAAATTGATAGGAAAATTTGTTTTCTTTGGCTAGTTGTATGGAAATGACTTGAGAGCTGTGTTTCATTCTTTTCTGCCTCGATGATTGTCTATTCAGTAAGAGAAACAAAGCCCAACTGTGGAGAAATAGAAAAACACAATTTAAACAGAAAGAGAGGAACAATGATAAAACACAAGTCCTATTAATAGATTCCAGACTCTCAAGTTCCCAACTTCTTCAGGTCCATTTAGTTTCCCATCTGATGTGTCAATAAATAGATACACAAGCTAGGAGGTATTAACTGTGCCAAGATTTAACTGTTCATAGTGTTCAAGTAGGAACCACGATTATAAGGAAGTTTAAGAAAGATTGAATATTTTGGTATTATAAAACACAGAAGCTAAAAATCAGCTTGTATTTAACAAGCAAGAAGGGATATATAAAAATAGTCAAGTATCATTCTTCTTGATCTGTCCCTGATGTCTCATAGTATATTTATTATGTGAATATTCAGGTTTAACATTACCAAGTCAGTGCAAGTAAACTGATAGTTTAATATTCTACTTACGTTCTACATGGTTACATTTATAGTACTAGCCATCCTTTACAGAAACATATTGTGCACTGGTAATAGCTCTACTTGGAAAATTTCTTTTTAATCCTAGTGTAAAAAAGAGCTTTTGTTTATAGCCACATACAAAATCCAAAAATATTCTTTTACATTTTGATTTAGAAAATACAAGAGACCAAGAAGTACAAATTATTGCTAAGAACCGCTGTGAAGGATTCAGCAAAGATATTGTCATCAGCCATTATGGGAAAATAGATGAGTGTATAAGGAAAACAATGACTGCACATCTACCTAATTATTACAATACGTATGTTAATAATTCCTTTTGATTCCATCCTTGTGAAAAAGATAATTAGAGAGATCCACATCTAAGTTGTACATGATACAATGAGGACATTTAAACCCCGAAGAAATGATTTTAAACTACTTTTAAATGTTAGAGTTTTAGAGTATTTTGCAAAATCTACAATTTTATTACTGGATTGTTTGATTTACCCTATGGAAGCAGACACAATATCCTTTCCCAATAAGAAACTCCTAAAATTAGCTAAGGCACAATAAATTGCCACATTAAAGACAGTATCATTGCAGAAACAAATCCCCAGCATATTATCTATTATTTTCCCTTTTAACACTGATCTACAGTTCTGCAGGCTACAGTGCTTGGAGCCATTTACCCTCTACAATTGTTCTAATTATATCTATCAAATGTGATGCATGTTTAATTGCATTTTAATAGGACAATAGCTCCTTGTTTAGCAGCAAGTTTAATAAGAGAGTAATTTATTGCTGATAAAGTATGGGGTCTTTGGTTCTTTCTACTAAATAAGAATTGGAAATGTGTTTGAAAACCAATGTCTTGGGTGAAGTTCCTCTTCTAAAAGTAAATCCCTATAAATCAAAGTGGGTGATTATCTTACCTATGTAATGAATGGGTTGAGAACAGATATTAAAATGTTTAATACCCTTGCCTATGAAAAATGTTGAAATGAGCACTGCCTAAAATTTTATTCAAATTAATTAGATATAGGGTGCAAATTTTCATGATAAGATTGTAACAACAGGTACATTTGCTGCTTGAGGAAAGTATAAGCCAACAACAAATAAATTTTGTGAAAACGCAAACAAACTAGCTGACCAAAGTTGTAGTATTCATCAAAACACCAAAACACAACATGTAAAGAAAGTGCAGAATTTTTAAACAGCAATTTCAAGGCAATTTAATCCATTACCATTTTAGGTTCTAGACATTTTTCTAAGAATATATAAGAAGATTTTAACTATATTAATGCAGAATGGTGCTTTATGTGTCTGAAACAATCACAATTTTTTTTAAACTATGATACCAAAAGCTTATCTATCTCAAGTGAGTTGGTATGCATTTTTACAGTAGTGATAGAACAATGGGTAGGGGTTAATCATTACATTGTCAGAACAGTCCCCTAAATAGTTGAGTACTAATTTGAGGTATCTTTGGAAAAGCAGATACTATAGGAGTCAAGAGGAAGTAGGGCTTCGATAACAGTGTGCTTTTATCATTAATACATATGTACGCATTCTTTAACATAAATTAAACAAGATAGTCAAAGCTATGGTGTTTCCAGTAGTCATATATGGATATACGAATTGGACCATAAAGAAAGCTTAGCACTGAAGAATTGATGCTTTCACACTGTGGTGCTGGAGAAAACTCAGGAGAGCTCCTTGGACTGCAAGGAGTTCAAACCAGTCAATCCTAAAGGAAATCAACCCTGAATATTCATTAGAAGGACTGCTGCTGAAGTTGAAGCTCCAATGCGTTGATCATCTGATGTGAAAAGCTGACTTACTGGAAAAAACTCTGATGCCAGGAAAGACTGAGGATAAGAGAAAAAGGAGGTGAAAGAGAATGAGGTGGTTGGATGGGATTACTAACTAAATTGATTATTATTGACTATGCCAAAGCCTTTTACTATGTGGATCAAAACAAACTGTGGAAAATTCTTAAAGAGATGGGAATACCAGACCACCTGATCTGCCTCCTGAGAAATCTGTAAGCAGGTCAAGAAGCAACAGTTAGAACTGGACATGGAACAAGGCACTGGTTCCAAATCAGTAAAGGAGTACATCAAGACTGTATATTGTCACTCTGCTTATTTAACTTATATGCAGAGTACATCATGAGAAATGCTGGACTGGATGAAGAACAAGCTGGAATCAAGATTGTTGGGAGAAATATCAATAACCTCAGATATGCAGATGACACCACCCTTATGGCAGAAAGTGAAGAAGAACTAAAGAGCCTCTTGATGAAAGTGAAAGAGGAAAGTGAAAAAGCTGGCTTAAAACTCAACATTCAGAAAACTAAGATCATGGCATCTGGTCCCATCACTTCATGGCAAATAGATGGGAAAAGAGTGGAAACAGTGACAGACTTTATTTTGGGGGGCTCCAAAATCACTGCAGATGGTGACTGCAGCCATAAAATTAAAAGACATTTGCTCCTTGGAAGAAAAGCTATGACCAATCTAGACAGCTTATTAAAAAGCAGAGACATTACTTTGACAACAAAGTTCCAGTCAAAGCTATGGTTTTTCCAGTAGTCATGTATGGATGTGAGAGTTGGAGTATAAAGAAAGTTGTGCGCCAAAGAATTGATACTTTCAAACTGTGGTGTTGGAGAAGACTCTTGAGAGTCCCTTGGACAGCAAGGAGATCAAACCAGCCAATCCTAAAGGAAATCAGTTCTGAATATTCATTGGAAGGACTGATGTTGAAGCTGAAGCTCCACTATTTGGCCACCTGGAGGAAAGAGCTGTCATTAGAAAAGAGCTGGATGCTGGGAAGATTGAAGGCAGGAAAAGGGGACAACAGAGGATGAGATGATTGGAGGGCATCACCGACTCAATGGACATGAGTTTGAGTAAACTCTGGGAGTTGGTGATGGATAGGGAGGCCTGGTATGCTAAAGTCCATGGGGTCACAAAGGGTTAGACATGACTGAGCGACTGAACTGAACTGAACTGAATTGACTCAATGGACATGAGTTTCAGCAACTGTGGGAGATAGTGAAGCACTTCTTGCTGCAGTACATGGGGTTGCAGCATGACTTAGTGACTGAACAACAACTACAATTAGGTATTATTATTTTCACCCTTTCAAATTTCACAACAATGGAAATTGATTAAAGTTAACACATATTAGAAGAGTTGATGAAATAAACTTTGAAAATTTCAGTTTAATCACAAATCATTACATGTGTTTGGTACTAACATCCTGTCTCTCATACTATTTATTCCATGAAATATATAAAGCTACTTCAAAAATATCTCATTAATACTCATCCACCTTCTGTGCTTAAGTGTATAAAGAAGCAAAACAATAGCAAATTCAATTATGAAAACAAGAGTCATTATGTGATGTGCAGGTGCTGGTAAAATAAAAAAAAAATACAGTACGTTCTTTTAAAAAAAACAATTAAGATATTTAAGACTACATTTTCTAGTACCCTAGATCATAAAGCTCAGGATCAGTATTTCTCTGTTCAATCAGATTTTGATCAAAAGTATTATAATAGGTTCTGTATATATGAATGTTGCCTACATCATTGTACCTTGAATTCCGACATGATTTTGAAGCCTGCAAAGCATAAGTACTTTGACATTCATTTTCTCTCTCACATTCTATATGTAGAGCATGGCATGAACTAATTTCTATAACCTCCTGTAGCAAGAGTGTAAATCAAGGAGCTACATGGTAGAAAGCAAAGGGAAATGAATGACCTGTGCCCTTAATTAGGCCAGATAGTTCTTGCAGAGAAAGAATATATACATAAAACATAACTCTACAAGAGAGCTTATGAAAATGTCAATTGAATTTAGATCTACTTTTAAGCACTAAAGGAAATAGATTTCTAGCCAACTTCCACATAGAATACTGAAAATGTTCACTATATTACCATTCACCTTCAAGTGTTTATGAATCTGTTACACACCCAACATTTCCAGTGAAACCTATCTTTTCCCATCTGGTTCATCAAACTATTCAGAGCTAACATCTTCTACAGAAATGTGCATGACAGGGTATACTTACACATGGTATTTTAAGCTGGGATCTCTATGTTTCTGTCTCTGGCTCTGCCAATTATAAGTTGCGTGATTTTGAATACATTACTCAATAACTATGAGACTAGCTATCCACACCTGTAAGATGTGGATTATAATGTTGTATTAAAATGAATGTTATTGTATTAAAAGAAGTAAAACTTTCACTTATTAGCACACTCCCTGGCTCACAGTAAGTGCTCGGGCATTGGTTGGTTGGTGTTAGTAATGGTCCTATAGGCAGCTCTCTACAAGCTTTTGTTTAAGTTGAATCTGGGAACAACACACACTGAACACCTTCATTGTAACTATGGACTTTCTTGGACAGAACTACTGTTGTCTAATTGCTACCTGCGCTTGGAAGCTGATACGGCTTGATGAGGGAAAGTAATGACAACCAAACACCCCTGATATTCAATGTTTTTGTTTTTGTTTTTCTGGATGATTAAGATAAACACAAAGTTGAAAGGATATGAGTAAGATGTGTTTATCTAGGATTATGGCTGATATTAACTTGGTCTTCTTTGCAATGTGTTCTATGGCCTAATAATATCATTTAGCATGAGTATTTTTTTGTTAATTATTACTAAGAAAAACTAAGTGTTAGCCTTTTATTTTTGATTATTCTAATTAGCACATCAAATCTATATGAAAACCAACAAGATTTAACTCAACTTCAAAGTCATGCAATTAATTTTGTGCATTTAGTTTGGCAATGATTTCTTGGCTATGGTACCAAAAGCACAGACAACAACAACAAAAAAGGACAAGTGAGGCTACATCAAACTAAAAAACTTTTATATCAAAAAGGAAGCAATAAAGAGAATAAAAAGGAAACAATGAATAGGAGAAAATATTTGCAGACCATGTATGTGATATGGCATTAACATTAAAAATATGTAAAGAATTCTTACAACTCGGTAGGAAAAAAACAAAAATAAAACAAATAACCCAATTCAAAATCAGCTGAAAAAGTCAAAAAAATACATACAAATAGTAAACAGGCATATAAAAAGGTGCTCAACATCACTAATTGTTAGGAAAAAGCAAGTCAAAACCACAGTGAGATATCACCTATCACTTCATACTTGCTAGGATAGCTATTGTAAAGAAAAAAAAAGAAAAAAAAAACAGCTAAGATGTAGAGAAAAGGGAACCCTTGTACACTGTTTTGGCAAGTGTAAATTGGGACATCCATTACAGAAAACAATATGAAAGTTCCTCAAAATATTAAAAATAAAACTAGCATATAAATCAATGATTTTATTTCTGGGCATATATATCTGAAAGAATTGAAATCAATATCTTGAAGAGATACCTGCACTTCTGTGTTCATTACACATTTATTCATAATGGCCAAGATATGGCAAAGACACAAATGTCCATCGAAAGTTATATGGATAAAAGAAATGTGATATATACATATAGTAGTATGTTATTCCGGAGAAGGCAATGGCACCCCACTCCAGTACTCTTGCCTGGAAAACCCCATGGACGGAGGAGCCTGGTGGGCTGCAGTCCATGGGGTCGCTAAGAGTCGGACACGACTGAGTGACTTCACTTTTACCTTTCACTTTCATACATTGGAGAAAGAAATGGCAACCCACTCCAGTGTTCTTGCCTGGAGAATCCCAGGGACGGGGGAGCCTGGTGGGCTGCTGTCTATGGGGTCGCACAGAGTCGGACACGACTGAAGCGACTTAGCAGCAGCAGCAGAAGCAGGATGTTATTCAGCCCTTAGAAAGAAGGAAATCCTCCAAAATTGAACAAGATTAATAAACCCTGAAGACATTATGCTAAGTGAAATAAGTCAGTCACAGAAGGACAAGCATTGAATGATTCCACTTTACAGGTATCTAAAATATTCAAACTTATAGAAACAGAGAATAGAATGGTGGTTGCCTGGAGTTGAAGGAGGGGTAAATAGTGAATTGTTCAATGGCTATAAATTTTTAGTTATGCACAATGAACAATCTGTATAGATCTGCTGTGAAACATAGTGCCTACATTTAACAATGCTGTACTGTACACTTAATAGATTTGTTAAGAATGTAGAGCTCATGTTGTATGTGTGTGCTCATTTGTCCAACTCTTTGTGACCCCATGGATTATAGCCCATCAGGCTTATTTGTCTTTGGAATTTTTCAGGCAAGAATATTGGAGTGGATTGCCATTTGCTACTCCAGAGAATCTTCCCAACCTAGGGATCAAACCTGTGTCTCCTGTGTCTCTTACTTTGGCAGATGGATTCTTTACCGCTGCACCACCCGGGAGATCTCATGTTAGTGCTCTTAAAACACACACACAACAAAGGGGTGTGAGGAAACTTTTGGAGGTGATGGTTATATTTATTGCTTTGACTGCAGCTGTGGTTTCATGAATGTATGTTCTGTATGTTAGTCACTCTGTGTGTCCGACCCTTTGCAACCCCATGGACTGTAGCCCGCCAGGCTCCTTTGTCCATGGAATTCTCCAGGCAAAAATTCTGGAGTGGGTAGTCATTCCCTTCTCCAGGGGATTTTCCTGACCCAGGGATTGAACTCAGGCCTCCTGCATTGTAGGTAGATTCTTTACCATCTGAGCCACTAGGGAAGCCTGGCATGTGCATATGTATGCATATGCATATATACATAGTGTATGCATATGTCCAAACTATCAAATTTTATACATTACATATATGCAGATTTTTATATTAATCACATGTCAATAAAGTTGTCAAAAATAAAATAAATTTATAATTGGGTATTTGAGTTTAAGGTTTGTAAGGACATGCACTGAAGTCAAATGTACTGAGTTTGAATTTTATTTCCACTATTTATGACCCATAAGGTCGTAAGTAATGGGTAAGGTGGTTAACCTGATTGAAACTCAGTTTATCCACATTTAAAAAGAGAATATTGATAATACACCCCAAGAGCATTATTCCATGGTTTAGAGGAGACTGTGTTTGTGAAGCACTTCACATAGTCCATGACATATTCTAAGTGCTCAGTAAGTTTCAGCTATTACTATTATCCACAACACAAATTAGAATTTCCTTGAGTTTTAAAATTATTATTGATCAAATGCTTGAGACCTATATGAGGCAAGTTGAACCTAGAATTTCTGGAGAGGAGATTCAGGCAAGTACATGCTTTTAAAATTCTCCACAGGCTTTTCTAATGGTATTCAGGACAAGAAGAAAACTAATAGATTAGAGAAACACTAGAAGTATAGACAAGACATGGTTGACTGGCTGTGGTAGGTTAGAAAAAGGTAGGAGTTAAGGAGTATCCATGTAGTTTCTTTTTATCACAGGATGGACTACAGTAACAATTACTGAAAAAAGAAATGCAGAGAGAGCATGTTTTTGGTAAGAAGGTGGATTCTGCTTGAATGTGCTGAGTTTGATGATCCTATTATACATGAAAGTGCGGAGTTAGGGGAGGCAGTTGAGTTTGAGATCTGGGACTCAGAGGGAGGAAAAACATATGGTATGAGGATGTAAAGCTAGAAAGCTTTGTCTATAGATAGATGGGAGAGGATACAGTCTACAGAAGAAAAAAAAAAAAAAAACAACAGTGAAAAGGCTATCAACATTAAATCCCAAGGGATTTCAACATTGAATATTTAGATAAAGTAGGCTGCAGTCCATGGGGTTGCACAGAGTCGGACAAGACTGAAGCAACTTAGCAGCAGCAGCAGCAGTAGGAACCTAGAGAGAAAACTCAGAATGAATGTTGTGGTGTATTCAAAGTCAAGGGAATAGATTTCAGTAATGAGACTGTGGTCAAATATGTTTGCTTTTGCTAAGAGATGTAGTAATACAAGTATTGAATGTGTTCACTTTTTCACCTGAAAAAATTCAGGTGTCCTGCAATTCAAATTCTGCCTATCTCTTGTTTACACTGAAACAGCACAAGGGGTGTCCAGAGGAAAATGAAAGCAATAAAGAATAATAACATATGGTTCTACCAAAATTTCCTTGGATATTTTATTTCTCATCTTCTCACATTTTCTCCTCAAATTCATATCTCTTCACCTCTTGGTCCTTCAACATTCATATCCCACTTATTCTTAACTGATGGACTGATTTGCTTTTACTAAGAAAACAGAAGCAAATAGCGACAACTATTTTGTCTCCCAATTTCTTCTCTATAGCCTATCTGCATCAATGCTTGCAATATTTCTTTCATTCCTGTTACCATGGAGAAACAGCCTTACTCTTGTCTTATGGCAGCCTCTCCAGTTTTAAACTGAATCATTTTATTCCATCAGAGTCAGCTATTGCTATGACTCTCCCTCCATCTTGCATCACCATTTCCCCCATTTTTGTTAAATTCTTTAATCTGCTCCCTTAATGTATTTTTGTATAACAACATGCAAGCAAATCTCCCATCTAAAAAATCAATATCCTTTTTTGACCCCCAAATGCCTTTATCTGTCTAGTCATTTATTTTTCTTCTTTAGCACAAACTTAAAAAAAAAAAAAATCCCTTTTTTAGAGTACATTTAAGTTTATAGCAAAATTGAGGCTAAGGTAAAGAGATTTGCCATATCTCTTCACCTTACACCCCCACATGTAGAATCTCTCCCATTATCAACATTCCCTGCCAGTGTGATGCATTTATTACAACCTATTTGACACATCATAATCATCCCAAATCCATAGTTCACATTAGGGTTCACCCTTGGTGTGTGCATTGCACACATTAGGACAAAGAATGACATGTACCCATCTTTATAGTATCACACACAGTATTTTCACTGTCCTAGAAATCCTTTATACTCTGCTTATTCATTCCTTCCCTCATCTTCCAATCCCTAGGAACCATGGATCTCTTTACTGTCTCATATTTTCTTTTCTGGAATGTCATATAGTGGAAATCATACAGTATGTAGCTTCTTTAGGTTGGTTTCTTTCACTTAGTAATATATATTTAAGTTTTTGTTATTTCTTTTCATGGTTTCATAGCTCATATCTGTGTGTCTATAGGTATTCTCTCTTTATGCTGCTACAGTTCATTTACATATTTTATTAACATTTAGCCTTTCTTTTGATACTGGCCAATTTTTATAGGTACAAAATATATTTTAATTATGTTAATCTTTTATGCCATCAATTTTTCTTTTTTAAAAAATGCTATTTTATTCCTTTTTCACTTATTCAATGGGGCTTTTGTTCCTGCCATTTCAGTGAAGTTATTCTTGTCAGCATTACTAACAGACACATTCATGTCAAATCCCATAGCAAATACTCACTTTTTTAATCTATTTATGAGATGAATGTCCACACCCACTTTCTTCAAATACTTTCTTACTTGGTTTCTAGCACATTACTCTTATTTAATTGTATTTTTTCCCATAGTTTCTCCTGAGTTCCCTTTTATACTTCCTCCTCTTTGTGGACACCCCTAAATATTAAAATAACCCTACTACTAATTTTCCTTAACTCACAAGGGTTTTGCAAATTTTTGTTATTTATATTACCTTTTTTTTTTGTGTGACCATATCTTATAGCTTCACATTCCATTTCTAGACTGACAATTCCTGTTATATCACAAAATCTGACCTTTCCACTGGGCACCAAAGTCACATATAATAACTCCTTTTTGATATTTCTGATTCTAAAGCTAGTAGTCATGTGTAACCTATTAAGACCGAGGCAGAATTATTCATCCACCTCCTACCAACACCCAACTGTCCTGCCCTTATTAGTTCTTCATCTCTATTCACAGTACCATCATTGACATAGTTTCTGGTATCAAACTTTTCAAAGATTTTCTTGATTGCTGTCATTCTTGCAAACCAAACTTGTTTTGCTTCAGGGACTTTATGTGTATTGTTCTTATTTCTAGAATGTTGTTAAAAACAAACTTCTTGAGACTCAGCATTTCTCATTATCTGAGTAACTGTTTAAATATTTTTTTCTCAGAGAGGTATTCATTGACAGGCATATCTGAAAAAGCCTACTTCTCAATTATCCTCTGTGCATATACACAATGCTACTCTTTTCATAACATTGTTTAATCATCTGAAGCTAAATTGCTTATGGATTTATTTATCTTCTGTCTCATTATTGGAGACAATATACCAATATGTACAAATACAATGATGGGGAGGGCTCTTTTGGTGTAGTACAATACTCTTGACTCATTATCTGAATAATTATGTATAGATCACGGCTTATATATATAGTTGAAAGACAATATGAATAAAAGGAGGCTACATGTGCAAAAACAAATGAAAAGTAACTACAGCAAGAGAGATTGAGTAGGTGTCATTATTAAGGACAACAAACCAGAAAAAGGAGAAAGAGAGAAAGAGAACTTAGATACTGAGGAGCAAATGCTTTGTGTCTTAAGTATAGAACTGCCCACTGAAGTGCAGGTGTCTCATGTGTGGCTGATGGACATGGATTTGGACATGAACATGCTTGTGTTCAGTTCAGTCGCTCAGTTGTGTCCGACTCTTTGTGACTCCATGGAATGCAGCACGCCAGGCCTCCCTGTCATCACCAACTCCCGGAGTTCACTCAAACTCATGTCCATTGAGTTGGTGATGCCATCCAACCATCTCATCCTCTGTTGTCCCCTTTTCCTCCCACCTTCAATCTTTCCTAGCATCAGGGTCTTTTCCAATGAGTCAGTTCTTTATATCAGGTGGCCAAAGTAGTGGAGTTTCAGCTTCAGTATTGGTCCTTCCAATGAATATTCAGGACTGATTTCCTTTAGGATGGACTAGTTGGATCTCCTTGCAGTCCAAGGGACTCTTAAGAGTCTTCTCCAACACCACAGTTAAAAAGCATCAATTTTTTGGTGCACAGCTTTCTTTATATTCCAACTCTCACATTCATACATGCCTACTGGAAAAACCATAGCCTTGAATAGACGGACCTTTGTTGCCAAAGTAATGTCTCTGTTTTTTAATAAGCTGTATAGGTTGGTCATAACTTTTCTTCCAAGGAGAAACGTCTTTTAATTGCATGGCTGCAGTCACCATCTGCAGTGAGTTTGGAGCCCCAGAAAATAAAGTCTGACGCTGTTTCCACTGTTTCCCCATCTACTTCCCATGAAGTGATGGGACCAGATGCCATGATCTTAGTTTTCTGAATGTTGAGTTTTTAGGAAACTTTTTCACTCTCCTCTTTCAGTTTCATCAAGCAGCCCTTTAGTTCTTCTTTGCTTTCTGCCATAAGAGTGGTGTCATCTGCATATCTGAGGTTTTTGATATCTCTCCTGGCAATCTTGATTCCAGCTTGTGCTTCAACCAGTCCAGAATTTCCCATGATGTACTCTGCATATAAGTTAAATTAGCAGGGTGACAATATACAGCCTTGACATACTCCTTTCCCAACTTGGAACCAGTCTGTTGTATTATGCTTGTGTTGCTGCTGCTGCTGCTGTTAAGTCGCTTCAGTCATGTCCGACTCTGTGAGACCCCATAGACGGCAGCCCACCAGGCTCCCACGTCACCGGGATTCTCCAGGCAAGAACACTGGAGTGGGTTGACATTTCCTTCTTCAATGCAGGAAAGTGAAAAGTGAAAGCAATGTTGCTCAGTCTTGTCCGACTCCTAGCGACCCCATAGACTGCAGCCTACGAGGCTCCTTTGTGCATGGGATTTTCCAGGCAAGAGTACTCCAGTGGGTTGCCATTGCCTTCTCCCCATGCTTATGTTAGGGAAATTAAATTAATAGTCTTATTTATGCTTCAGAGACAAAGCAGAACAGGCCTCTGACCTTGCTTCTAATCTGCCTGGACACTGCCCTGACTGATAGTGACTGTGAGTGAAGGCCTGCTATGAGTGCAAGGCTTGCAACACCATGGATAAGATGTATGCCAAGCGTGCCTTTGTTCACTGGTACGTGGGTGAGGGCATGGAGGAAGGAGAGTTTTCTGAGGCCCGTGAGGACATGGCTGCCCTTGAGAAGGATTATGAAGAGGTTGGAGCCGACAGTGCAGAGGGAGATGATGAGGGTGACGAGTATTAGCATGTCTGCTGCAGTTTCATCTTGGGACTGTATTATTTGTGTTCCGTGGAGCTGCACACTGTAGCCTTATCTTATCAATAAAGGTGATATTTCCACTTCCAAGGTCAAAAAAAAAAAAAAAAAAAAAAAAAAAAAATAAGATGGGGGAGGAATCTTTGAGATTGTTGAGACACTGGAGGGGGCCTGGCCAACCAAGCCCCAGGCTTAGCAACATTCCAAGTTTTACAAGACAAAACAAACAGTATTAATGTAAAGCCAGGCTTGCAATTTGGTTACAGATTGATAAAGTTATCAGTTTGTGTCCCTCCTGGGATTATAAGCAGGGACCCCTGAACTGCGGTCTTTGAAATCTCACTCATGGATCATACACTCTGCCTGGGACACTTTCCCCATTTGGGATTCTGGATGTGCTGTGATACGGGACTTCCCAGTGTTGTTTAAGTCTGGATGTTGGACAAAACCCAGTTTGGTGATGTACTCTCTGCTCTTTCTATTTCTCTTTTGTTTTAATGTTTGTATATTGAAAGTAAGCTAGATAAGTCCCTAATAAATATCTGTGTTATTAATTTGTATTTAATGAGTGGCTTATTTTGTTAACAAATCCTTTGATCCTGAGACAAAAGTGAAAACTTTCAGCAAAACAGCTTGCTAGACATTTATATTTGGTATGTTTGAAGTCTAAAATTGAGAAGCAGTGGTTTCGGGTTCATGGAGAAGAGAAAGAACAAGAACAACATCACGTGTACATATGTGTGTATATATATATATACACACACATATATATTATATAATATATATATATAAAATCATGTACTTGTTCAGATATAAAATCTTTAGAGCCTAAATATTGTTTAACATTTAATGCTCAGTTTTATTTTTAAACAATCCTATCTTTTCTAGCTAATTTCAAAGAGGCTTAGGAAGCAATATGTTGTGGAAAATAATATGCAGAGTTCAGATACATAAATCTTAAGTACAGATCCTGGCTGTCTGACAACTCTCTGTATAATAGGACACTGGCTTATTCATTAATCTCTGACATCCAAAGTTCCATATTTGAACATGTAGGGATAATAATGACAAGATTGATTCTGAGGTTGACTGAGATGGTATATACAACTGTTAATTCTCATTCCCCTCCTCACCAAATCTTTACCCTGAATTATTCTTTTTGGACATGACTGCCTGTTCTAAATAATGAATGTGTGCTAAGTCACTTCAGTCGTGTCCAACTCTTGGCGATTCCATGGACAGTAGCCTGCCAGGCTCCTCTGTCCATGGGATTCCCCATGCAAGAATACTGAGGGGAATGCTATTTCCTCCTCTAGGGGATCTTCCTGATCCAGGGATGGAATCCACGTCTCTTATGTCTCCTGCATCGGCAAGTAAATTCTTCACTACTGAGCCACCAGGGGCGCCCTGTTCTAAAATAATAATAACTTGGAAAAATCATTCTCTGTATATAAAATGATGGCAACAGAAAACATTTAGAAGACATTTTAAAGGAGTTTGAGGTCTATAGTTAGGCATGTATCATACTCTTGCCGGGAAGGTCCCATGGATGGGGGAGCCTGGTAGGCTGCAGTCCACGGGATTGCTAGGAGTCGGACACGACTAAGAGACTTCACTTTCACTTTTCACTTTCGTGCTTTGGAGAAGGAAACGGCAACACACTCCAGTGTTCTTGCCTGGAGAATCCCAGGGACGGGAGAGCCGGGTGGGCTGCCGTCTATGGGATTGCACAGAGTCGGACACAACTGAAGCGACTTAGCGGTAGCAGCAGTGAATTTGAGAAGTATTTTCAGTAACAAGGTCAGGTGCTATTTGAAAGGTATCTTCATGTTATGTAATAGTGATTATTGTTTGTACTTGTTCAAGTATTGTCATGTCAAGTGTGGATCCTTTATAGATACTATTGGATACGCTGTCAAGTACGCTTGCTCTCTTATTCAAAACTCCTTTTTTGAAGATTCTATGTAAAGCAGATAGCTTCAACAAAGTATATTTGTTATGCAAAAAGATTTAGCAACATTAATGTCAAATGGCAAATTCAAATGTCTTTGTATTTTTTTAAATAATAAAATAGCTCATGTAAAATATGCACCGCATTGTTAGATGCCAGTTCAACAATTTGAAAATGATGGTAAGTGATGTCTCAGTGTGCTTCTCATGAGTTTCTGGTTCAAATAATAGACTAAATTAAATGGGGTTTTGAATTTAAATATGTCTCAGCAAAGCAGTTAAGCATCTAGGTTACTTTAGGGTCAAATGCATAGTTTGTTATACCAGGTTTACCAATTAGTAACTGTGGACATGTGATTCAAACTTTATGAATCTAAGAATTCCCATTTTTAAAAGAAATATGAGAATAATAAAACACTGAGCCCACTTATCTTATGATAATAAAAGGACATAGTATATATAAAGTCTGTAATGTGTTGGTCTCTTAGTAGTGTCTGACTCTGCAACCCTGAGAACTGTAGCTCACCAGGCTCCTCTGTCCATGGAATTCTCCAGGCAGCAATACTGGAGTGGGTAGTCATTTCCTTCTCCATGGATCTTCCTGACCCATGAATAGAACCTGGATTTCTTGCATTGCACGTAGAGTATTTACCACCTTAGCCACCACGGAAGCCCAAAGTAAGTAGAGAAACTATTGTTTAATAATTCTTCAATAGACATTATTATTATTTTATTAGCAATCCAGACTTGACCTCCTCATAATACATTTATAGAAGCTAACCTTTAAAAACCAGTCTGCTGCTGCTGCTGCTAAATCGCTTCAGTCGCGTCCGACTCTGTGCGACCCCATAGACGGCAGCCCACCAGGCGCCCCCGTCCCTGGGATTCTCCAAGCAAGAACACTGGAGTGGGTTGCCATTTCCTTCTCCAATGCATGAAAGTGAAAAGTGAAAGTGAAGTCGCTCAGTCGTGTCCGACTCTTAGCGACCCCATGGATTGCAGCCCACCAGGCTCCTCCATACATAGGATTTTCCAGGCAAGAGTGCTGGAGTGGGGTGCCACTGCCTTCTCCTAAAACCAGCAGGTATGTATAATTCCTTTGCAAAGCCATTGCACTTGGCAACCTCTTTTTCCTCTGTTCACATGACTGTCTCATTCATAAGCCTTGAGTGCTTTAAAGTTGGTGAATTTATTTCTTATTGGTGTTCTTGGTGCCCAGCATATTGCTTGGCACATGATGGTTCTACATCTCATATTGATTGAATAAATTGGAAGATTCAAGTTCATATAACATGGCATTGTCTGAAAAACTTATTTAAACATTCTTTAAAAAAACTGCTTTGTTAGGGCAGTGATTTAAACAATGTTGTTATTTATAGGAATTTTTCTTTTCATAAAATATATCTGTATGTTAAATTCTTGATTGTGTTCACCATTTTAGGAAGTGAGTGAATGCTTGAATAATTGAAATTTATTTTTGGATGTAATTTCTATAAGAACTAAAGTGGAGAAAAATTGAAAATATTATATCACATTCTCATAACACATATTTACTGACTTTTTGTGATAGCCCTTCAATTCACTGAAAAGACATACAAGAATAAATTTCAGTAACCGTTTGAAAACTCATCAATATGAGTACATCATGTAGAAACTAATTATCCTATTAACATTTTTTAAAACTGAGCTTATCTCTTATATTGAAGACATAGTATACTATTCTTCAAGGTTTTTTTTTTTTTCTCTACAGATGCATGGTTAATTTCATTTTGAAAATTGATTAGACTACCTGATTGATTGCAGTGATTGCTTTTCTTGTCTTGAGAAAGGAGACACAATTTATAATTCTTATTAAAAGTTGATTAGTATTTAATACTGTTAGTCTTGCTGAATGTTGCATAATAAATTCTAAAACCAAAACCTGTACAGCCAATTACTAAATATAAATACTAAGTAAATCACATCTTCAAGTGGTATAAAAAATTCAAAGGCATAATCTTCAGTGTTAAAAAAAACCTAAAAAAAAAATCTCATTAAAGGCAGTAGCTTTGTGGTCTTAAAGAGGTTTTTGTTGTCTTCTTTGTGCATAATGTTTGTGATTTTAGTCTGGGAATGAACACAGACTGTTTTGGCCCTAATGCATTTAGAATTTGCATGACATAAAGTTATACAGGTACCCAGTTGGATTTATTTTCCTAAGGGTATCTATGATTAACTACACCATGAATTAAAATGTGTATGCCTTAAATATACAGATTAATTTACAAACTCATATTCTAATAATACTCTGACAAAATATTTAACCGTATTTTGAAATGGGTTTGCTAGTAAATACATTCCAAATTGCTGAAACAGATACACACAATGTTATTACTGTGAAAATATACTTATTTCCTCTATGTATTTAACATTTCCCAGTAGGGATAAGATCTCATATGATTGCTGAATGAAAGAACTTCTGGATAGTGTGGCATGAGAGAGATGTGACCTTCAGGTGGTATTTATTTTGTACTCTTTGACACTGTGACATCAACTGTTTTCAGAGAGATCAGAGCATCACTTCCTCCTACCAGTCTTCGGGTGTACTGTGTATGACAACTGTGAGCCATACACATTGCATGCCTTTAAATCTGATCTAAAGGAGCAAAAACCCACAATGAATGCAGTGTACAAGGGAATCTGTGAGTACACTCTGGTTAAGTTTATGCAATGGCTGCCTGAAACACCCACCCTGAATCTCATGGCCCATTGTGCAAAAAGTATATCACTCTTCTGACAGCAGACAATTGAGATTAGTGATAGTGACACACACATATGTGCAGGAGTGCTGAGTAGGCAGAAAAAATGAGCAAAAGAGAAATGAAGTGACCTCCTAACAGCAGATGAACATGACTCAATCAGCAATGGAAATCAATGAGCTGAAAGGAACTGGCAGGGAAAATCAATGAGTGAATAATGCACTGACCAATGAACTTTGTCCCCTTTTTGTATTCTCGTCTGGTTGTAGCAACCTAAATATCTCTTCCAGATCATTCTAGCCTTTTCATTCCTATTTACATTCTCAGTTACCTCTAGCTCCCATGTTTCTCAGGCTCTGTGCATAATTTAAAGCATAAAAGATGACACAGAATTTACCTCCCATCTCTATGCAGCATGCGAGAGGAAAAAAAAGAAAGAAAACAGGGATAAAACTTCATCTGAGAAAGTGGCTATGCAAACCTTGACAGAGTGGAGATTAGTAGAAAAATTTAGACTGGCCCATGCAAGCAAGCTTCAGCTTTGCCATTAAGCTGCATCTTGGTTTCATTTACTTAGACTTTGAACTTTAATTACAATGGATATATGTATATAGCCACAGTTTAAACAACTATAGCATAATCAAACAACTACTGGAAATATCCTTATTTCTCTCAGGAATCTAAAGTTATACATTATCTAAGTTTTTCTAAGTTATACATTATCAATGGTGAATTAAGCCAATATTAACACTGAAGTAGGGGTATCATTACAAAGGCAAGTAAGATGCATGAAGTCAATTTTGCATTTAATAATAAGATTTCAGGCTTTATTTTGGGTTTATTATTGTAAACCTAGAGCCAAAAAAGAGCAACTCGTGGGAAAGAACAATGCCCCAAATTCAGCTAATGACCATGATTTGGAATTTACATTTCTGTCCTGTATTGTATAGTCTTCCACAACCACAGACTCTGTTCTTCTGCTCTCTAACCTAAATAATAAATCTATTCTAAATCTGATGTTTTCCTGGATCCTAGGGAGACTACATTAAGAAAAACAAATTATAAAAGTATCAGAAAATCTATAAAATTTAAATAAAATATAAAGTACTATGATTGGGAAAATAGCAACAATCTGTACATACAGATAAAATTAACAGGGAAAATAGTTGTTTAACTTTTTCAGCATAAAAATAAAAATGAAAAAGTATAGATAAATTCAATACTAGTCACATTTTGTGATTCCAGTTGAGTCGGTTTCCTCTTATCAGCAAGAAGTGACTTTTTTTCCTAATTGGTATGCTATCATCATTGATTGAATATATTGGTCTGTCAACATTTCCGTTTGGTTCTCTAAGTCTCAAGTCTCTTCTCTTGGTTCTTTCCCTAAGTAGACTGTATAGACCTGGATAGCCTAGTGATGATTCAAACTTCTTTGCAACTCCCATAACATTTAGTAAAGTAGCTCATTTGAGGATAGATGCTTAAAATGCAGTTTTTGTTAATGTTGCTAATGAGCTGCTTAACTTGTGTTCAGTTCAGTTCAGTTGCTCAGTCGTGTCCGACTCTTTGCGACCACATGAACCACAGCACGCCGAGCCTCCCTGTCCATCACCAACTCCCAGAGTCCACTCAAACTCATGTCCATCGAGTCGGTGATGCCATCCAGCCATCTCATCCTCTGTCGTCCCCTTCTCCTCCTGCCCCCAATCCCTCCCAGCATCAGGGTCTTTTCCAATGAGTCAACTCTTTGCATAAGGTGGCTAAAGTATCGGAGTTTCAGCCTCAGCATCAGTCCTTCCAATGAACACCCAGAACTGGTCTCCTTTAGGATGGACCGGTTGGATCTCCTTGCAGTGCAAGGGACTCTCAAGAGTCTTCTCCAACACCACAGTTCAAAAGCATCAATTCTTTGGCACTCAGCTTTCTTCACAGTCCAACTTTCACATCCATACATGACCACTAGAAAAACCATAGCCTTGATTAGAAGGACCTTTGTGGGCAAAGTAATATCTCTGCTTTTGAATATTCTATCTAGGTTGGTCATAAGTTTCATTCCAAGGAGTAAGCTTCTTTTAATTTCATGGCTGCAGTCACCATCTGCAGTGATTTTGGAGCCCAAAAAAATAAAGTCTGCCACTGTTTCCAATGTTTCCCCATCTATTTCCCATGAAGTGATGGGACTGGATGCCATGATCTTAGTATTCTGAATGTGGAGCTTTAAGCCAACTTTTTCACTCTCCTCTTTCTCTTTCATCAAGAGGCTTTTTAATTCCTCTTCACTTTCTGCCATAAGGGTGGTGTCATCTGCATATTTGAGGTTATTGATATTTCTCCCGGCAATCTTGATTCCAGCTTGTGCTTCCTCCAGCCCAGCATTTCTCATGATATACTCTGCATACAAGTCAAATAAGCAGGGTGACAATATACAGCCTTGATGTACTTCTTTTCCTATTTGGAACCAGTCTGTTGTTCCATGTCCAGCTCTAACTGTTGCTTCCTGACCTGCATACAGGTTTCTCACGAAGCAGGTCGGGTGGTCTGGTATTCCCATCTCTTTCAGAACTTTCCACAGTTTATTGTGATCCACACAGTCAAAGGCTTTGGCATAGTCAATAAAGCAGAAATAGATGTTTTTGTGGAACTCTCTTGCTTTTTCGATGATCCAGCAGATGTTGGCAATTTATCTCTGGTTCCTCTGCCTTTTCTAAAACCAGCTTGAATATCTGGAAGTTCACTTATCAGTAATAATGTATAACATCTTTACATTAAATATTTTATTCTCTGTGCTTCCTAGATGGCACTATTGGTAGGGAAACTGTATTGCCAATACAGGACACATAAGAGACATGCTTTCGATCCCTGTGTTGGGAAGATCCTGTAAAGGAGGGCACGACCCCTTCTCCAGTATTCTTGCCTGAAGAATCCCAGGCAATGGAAATGTCTGTTTCCTATATCCTATCCATTGTTGTGGTTTTTGCTTGTTTGGTATGATGCTGTTCCCCCCACCCTCCAAATAACATCTTACATGAAATGTCAAATTATAAAATGGCATGCTGCTCCTCAATTCGAAGTGGTGTACTTAACAGCCAAGAGTCTTGCTCCTCTGAAGCTTTAGGCCCAGAGCTATTTTACCACTGAGTTCCAGCATTTTGCAAACTGCTGACCTATGCAAATTGAAAGCTAAATTTTTCTATAAGATGTGATTTTAAAAATGTTTCTCTCTGGTCAAATCAGAGAGCAAAATGGGGAGAATCAGAGTCTGGCCAAGGGTCACTTTTCTCTTTTGCTAAGGATACTATGGTATATACTTTTATCAAACATTCCTTGCTTCCTATTTTAGGTATGGCACAGTGCATGCACTGAGTATCAATCCTGGTTCCTGGTGTAATTGGGTTCAAATATACCACTTGACAAGCTCTTTAATCAGATTATCAAAGTTATTTTTTTTCTGTATTAAATGTAGTAGAACAATTCATCTGACAAGGAGTCTTGTGTGGTTATGAATAATAAAAGACATGTACAATACCCAGCACAGTTAGTGCTCATGCATAGTAGGTATGCATAATGGTTACTTATATCATTTATCATAACATATTGTGCAAGAGGACAGAATGTTATTTAAAAAATACAGGTATTACTTTTACAAAACAACTATGAACCATATTAGCTCCACAAAGTTTGCATTCATTTACTTCTTATTTCAGTCAACATTCTAAATCCTGAATCACAGGACAGGCAGCCAAGAAACAACTTAAGCAGGGGCATAAAAACATTATGCCTTCCTGAAGACTGTAGTCAATTGTGGGGACAGGGCTATGGATCACACAGATAAAGGTAAAATTATAACTGGTATGGTGCTCTAAGGTCAAAAGCGAATGCTTGAGGCAATAACAGATGTGAGGAATGAGTAGAAGTTAACTACTGAAGAGAAAAATAACAGCTGGAATGAGATAAATAAGACAGGTTAAAGGAGGTGCAGAAGAAATATGAATATAATGCTTCCAGGTAAATGAGCACTAGAGCAGGCATTCTGGTCAGGGCTCAAGTAACAAAATAACTTGGAGCTCAGGAAACAGTAGCTTCATAGAAGCACAGTAACTGAAGAGTTTGGGTTACTTCAGGCTGTCACCTTAGGAAATCATATAGTCTATTAGTTATTATCACCAAAGTACCTCAAAGATGTTATTCTCTGGGTTAGTCTTAAAAGGGACAAATGTGTAAAGGATGCACAGGACACCTGTCAGACAGAATGGAAGGAATATTTAAGAAGGAGACCCTGAGGATAGAATGGTGATGATTACTAACCCGGGGTTGTTGACCAGAGTCAAACAAGGCGATTGAAGAAAAGAACATCTTTGGCAGCAAACATCATCGCTGGAAGCTGACAGAACACAAGTTCTCAGTTAATTGGAACTAGACTTTTGCAGAATGAGGTATCGATAGATTGCAAATATTAAATTTTGAATTCTTTTCAAAACACTGACAACTCACTATCATATAATGCAACCCAGATTGTAACAGAATTGAACTATTGATTGCCCAGGAGAATGGGAAAAACAAAGCTTATCTTTATTATCTCTCTTTTGCCCAGAATGTGAATATTATCACTAGTAAGCAGAAATAATGTTGATTGGTAAAAATTTGAAAATAAACAGATGATATTCCAAGGAAGGATATCATCCTAAAAATGTTAAAGAGAATGAAATATATTCATTTACTTTGTAATGTGGCTTATAATAAGCTGGGTACTGTACTTTATGAGCAGTCTGAAATTACCTATGCAAAATATATATAGAAAAAATTGATAAGAAGGAAATGTTAACAATAGTTAGTTGCCTCTCAATGGTAGAACCACCTGCAAATACACACAGACACACACATAGACACAAATAATTTTTTTAACTGTCTACGATCTTAAACTTTTTCTAAAACTAGAAGGTAATATTGTTATAACTAGAAAAAGTAATAAAAATCACAGGAAATGATTCAGTTCAGTTCAGTCGCTCAGCCGTGTCTGACTCTTTGCGACCCCATGAATCGCAGCACGCCAGGCCTCCCTGTCCATCACCAGCTCCCGGAGTTCACTCAGACTCACGTCCATCGAGTCAGTGATGCCATCCATCCATCTCATCCTCTGTTGTCCCCTTCTTCTCCTGCCCCCAATCCCTCCCAGCATCAGAGTCTTTCCCAATGAGTCAACTCTTCGCATGAGGTGGCCCAAGTACTGGAGTTTCAGCTTTAGCATCATTCCTTCCAAAGAAATCCCAGGGCTGATCTCCTTCAGAATGGACTGGTTGGATCTCCTTGCAGTCCAAGGGACTCTCAAGAGTCTTCTCCAACACTACAGTTCAAAAGCATCAATTCTTTGGCACTCAGCCTTCTTCACAGTCCAACTCTCACATCCATTCATGACCACAGGAAAAGCCATAGCCTTGACTAGACAGACCTTAGTTGGCAAAGTAATGTCTCTGCTGTTGAATATGCTATGTAGGTTGGTCATAACTTTTAAGATTATATTAAAAATAATTTGGGGGGAAGAAAAAAACACTTAAAAATATGACAGTATTTTATTAAATTGATCTTGTTCCTAAAGTTTGCTGCTGCTAAGTTGCTTCAGTTGTGTCTGACTCTGTGTGACTCCATAGACAGCAGCCCATTAGGCTCCTCTGTCCCTGGGATTCTCCAGGCAAGAACACTGGAGTGGATTGCCGTTTCCTTCTCCAATGCCAATGACTAATTTAGAACTAAACACAATTTTGTCACATTTTCAAAATTTTCAAACGAGTTCAAAAATCAATGACATTTGAGAAGACAGTATTGAAATTAGCATGCATAGCTTATTCAATCTGAAAATATTTTTAAATTTCCCTAAAAATGTCTGAATATTTGTTAAGGTATGTGACAATATTTAAAATGGGAGATATATCTACAAAGATAGTTGGCGCTTCCATTCTGCATGTGTCCTGGTGATGATCTCTTTGTGTGAATACAGACCAAATTTTCCTCATTCATCAAAGGATATCAATCTTTCCACTTAACATCTTTTGTATAAAACATATGAATCTTTCTGAGAATACTTGGGGTTCAGGTTTTTGCAGGTATGTTTAGCCTTACCTTTTGGTTACTATAGCTCTGCCAAAAATCCAGCTAAGATAAATGCTACTAAACAAGGTAATCTGAAAAACAAGCTATTCTCTTCTCTACTTTATAGTCAATTTTTGCATAAATTTGACCACCAGATTTTGGCTTAGTTTTCTGTACCTCTTCATTAACTTGGTTTACAGTAAGTCTATGTTCATTGAATTAAGGTGTGATGCATGTGGTAAACAGAATTTGGGCCTCCATAATCTTTGCTTCTTAATGTTATGTCTTTAGATCAGTAATGTGAGAAAAGGGATTTTTCAGATGGAATCAAGATTATAGACTTTAAGATAAGGACATTATCCAGGAATATTGGGACGGGTCCCTTCCAATCACTTGAGCACATAAAAGCAGATAAGGTCAGTTGGGTTAAAGTGAAAGATATAACAAGAAAAGAGTTAGGGGTGACTAAGCAAAAAGAGAGATGAGGGATTCAAAGTACAGTGAAAGGATTTCATCCAAGCTGCTGTCTTTCAAAATGTAGAAAGTGCCTTGAAACTATGTAACACAGGTTACCTCTAGAAGCCAAGACTTGGGAACCAGCTGAGAGTCAATAAAGAATGGGACCTCATGCTACAACCAGGAGGAACTGAATTCAGTCACTAACCTGAATGAACTTGGAAATGAATTCTCCCCAAAGCCTCCAAAAAGAAAACCAGTCACATTAACACTTTGATTTCTCCCCTGAATAATTCATGCAGAGAAATCAGCTAAAGCCACACTCAGGCTCACAAGTACCTGGACTTGAAATCTAAAAAAAATTCTTAGATAACATATTTGTGTTATTTCAAGCCACTAAGCTCTTGTAATATTTTTATAGAGTCAGTAGACAATCATACAGTGTTCTACTTCTGGTTTTTTTCTGTGGGGTCAATACAAGAATGGTCATATGAAGAATGCTTAGACATTTTCTGGGGCTTCCCTGATAGCTCAGTTGGTAAAGAAACCACCTGCAATGCAGGAGACCCTGGTTGGATTCCTGGGTTGGGAAAATCTGCTGGAGAAGGGATAGGCTACCCACTCCAGTATTCTTGGGCTTCCCTCATTGCTCAGGTGGTAAAGAATTTGCTTGCAATGTGGGAGACCTGGGCTCAATCCCTGGGTTGGGAAGATTCCCTGGAGAAGGGAATGGGGCTACCTACTCCAGTATTCTGGCCTGGAGAATTCCATGGACTGCAAAGAGTCAGAGACTACTGAGAGACCTTCACTAGACATTTTCTAAAAATCTAAGATTTGAAGTCTAAGGTCTTAAATTGTCCTTGTATAAGAAAATATATGCTATAAATAGGCCTATTATATTTGAGAGTAATACAACTCATCATTTATCTCACAATCACAATGAAAAGACAACCTATGGAAAATATTTGCAAATAATATATCTAATAGAAAGAGGTTAATATACAAAATATACAGGAAATTCATATAACTCAATGTCTAATCTAGTGTCTAGTGAAAGTCACTCAGTGGCTGTTTGTGACCTGATTCTCCAGGCCAGAATACTAGAGTGGATAGTCTTTTCCTTCTCCAGGGGATCTTCCCTAACCAGGAATAGGACCCAGGTCTCCCACATTGCAGGCAGATTCTTTACTGTCTGAGCTATGAGGTAAGCCCAAGAACACTGGAGTGGGTAGCCTATCCCTTCTCCAGCGGATCTTCCCATTGGAGGAATCCAACCGGGATCTCCTGCTTTGCAGGCGGATTCTTTACCAACTGAGCTACTAGGGAAGCCCCAATAGCAAATACAAAACTAAAATTAAAACAAAACAAAAAATATTGGTAAAGGACCTGAGTAGAAGTGTTTCCAAAAACATACAAATGGTCAATATGAATATGAAAAAGGTGTTCAACCTTTGCATTTCAAATTTGAAATACAAGTCAAACCCATAGTGAGAGATCAGTTCATATTTATTAGAATGATTATTATCAAAAGATAAAACAAATAGTAAGTGTTGGCTAAGATTTGGAGAAAAGATAATGTGTGTGCAGTATTGGTGGGAATGTAAATAGGGGTAGTCACTATGGAAAATAGTATAGAGGTTTCTCAAAAAATTAAAAATAGAACTGCAAATAACCCATAATTCCACTATGAATATTTATCCAAAGAAAATATAAATACTAACTTAAAAATATACATGCAGCCCTATGTTCACTGCATTATTATTTACAGTAACCAAGGTATGGAAACAAGCTAAATATCTATCAATTGATGAACAGACAAAGAAATTATGGCATATATACACAATGGAATATTATTCAGCCATAAAAAGAAGAAACATTTGCCATTTGTGACATGGATGGACCTTCAGGGCATTATGCTAAATGAAATCAGATGAAGACAAATACCTTATGATCTCACTTATATGTAGGATCAAAAAAACAAAAATAAAACTGATCTCACAGATATGAAGACCATATTGGTGACTTGTTAGAGGGTAGACAAAATGGCTGAAGGGGGTCAAATAGTATAAACTTCTAGTTACAAAATAAATAATTTTTAGGGATGCAATATAAAAAAATAAAGAATACATCTATCTACACACATACACATAGGAATATAATCCATCCTTAAAAAAAAAAAAAAGGAATTCCTGTTCTTTGTGATAACATAGATAAACCCAGAGGGTGTTATGTTAAGCAAGACAAGTGAAATAGACAAATGCTACATATTATCACTGATATGTGATCACCAATATCATTATTGATACCAGTATCACTGCTATCAATAAAGAGATAAAATATATAAAAATAAACTAAATAAAAGTTCTAGAGCTAAAAACACAATAGCTGAAAATAAAAATTCACTAACAAGATTCAAAGAGAGATTTGATTAATCAGAATAAATGTCAGTCAACATGAAGATAGGATAACAGGGAAAAAAAGATTGAATAAAAGGGAAGAGAGCCTAAGGAAATTTGGGGACACCATCAAGTGGCCCAATATATGCCTTTTGGAAATAGAAAAGAAAAATAAAGAACCAGAGAGAATATTTGGAGAAATAATGGCCAAAGTATCTAAATTTGAAAAAAGATGAATATAAGCATCCAAAAGCCTAAACAGCTTCAAGTAAAATGGACTCAAAATTTCACACTGGGATATATTATAATTAAACTTTTGAAAGACAAAGAGAAAATCTTACAAGCAGCAAAAGAGAAATGCTTTGTTGCATACAAAGGATCCTCAAAAGATTATAAGCAGAATTCTTATCAGAAACTATGGAGGTCACAAAAGTAGTGGGCCAATATATTCAAAGTGCTAAAAGAAAAAAAAAAATCTATCAGCCAAAAACTATATATTTGATAAAACTGTCCTTAAAAAATCAGGGAGAATAATCATATAACTGCTATTTATGAAATGAAAGTATGTTATAATAAAATAACATGAATTTCAGTAAACAAATTCCAAATGCATTCATTACAAAGCATAAAAAGTAAAACCTAGGGGGAAAAATACATTAGGGAGAAATTAATGCATTTCTAGATAACCAATGTCTGAGGGAATTTGTTACCATTAGATCTGTTCTGTAAGAAATGCTAGAGTCCTATAGTTCAACATAAAGTAACACCAGACAGGAACTAAAAGCCAAATAAAGAAATACAGATCTTTGTAAAGGTAAACACATGAAAAATTATAAATCCTAACATAATTGTAACAATGGGTGTGCAACTTCACTTTTTGTTTCCTATATGATGTAACAGAGTACTAAGTTAAAGAGCAATATCTCTAAAAGCTAAGAGTTTTGTAACTTTTGTTTGCAATTCATATTCTGTTTTTAAAATTTTAAAAGACAGTTGCAATTAAAAGGATTATTAGTTCATATTGTTGGGCAAAAGATTTATGGAGATGTAATTTTGCAGCATCAACAACTGAAAGGGGTGTGTGCATGCTAATTCACTTCAGTCATGTTCGATTCTTTGCAACCCTATGGACTGTAGCCTGCCAGGCTCCTCTGTCTATGGGATTCTCCAGGCAAGAATACCAGAGTAAGCTGCCATTCTTTTCTTCAGGGGATCTTCCTGATTCAGGGATCAAACCCATGTCTCTATGTTTCCTGTATTGGCATACAAGTTCTTTACCACTAATACCACCTGGGAATCTAAGGAAGAAAGGGGTGGTGATGGGCTGTAAAGAACAGAGTTTTTGCTATGTTATTAAAGTCAAAATAGTATAAATTCGAATTAGAGTGGTATAAATTCAAATTAGAATGTTTTAATTTTAGAATGCTAAATGTAGTCTCCATAGGAACAATAAAGAAAATAGTTATAGTATAAAAACAAATAGAAATAAGAAAGAAATCTCAACACTTCACTGCCACAAAACCAACTAAATAAAAAAAAAGAGTAACACAAAACATTAGGGACAAGAAGTTATAGATACATGTAAAACAAATGGCCGAAAGAAAAAAGTAAGTACCTTTTTTTTTTTTTTTAATTTTATTTTATTTTTAAACTTGACATAACTGTATTAGTTTTGCCAAATATCAAAATATCAAAATACACAGGTATACATGTGTTCCCCATCCTGAACCCTCCTCCCTCCTCCCTCCCCATACCATCCCTCTGGGTCGTCCCAGTGCACCAGCCCCAAGCATCCAGTATCGTGCATCAAACCTGGACTGGCAACTCGTTTCATACATGATATTTTACATGTTTCAATGCCGTTCTCCCAAATCTTCCTGCCCTCTCCCTCTCCAACAGAGTCCATAAGACTGTTCTATACATCAGTGTCTCTTTTGCTGTCTCGTACACAGGGTTATTGTTACCATCTTTCTAAATTTCATATATATGCGTTAGTATACTGTATTGGTGTTTTTCTTTCTGGCTTACTTCTTCTTACTGGTAATTGGCCTTCCCTGGTGGCTCAGACAGTAAAGCGTCTGCCTACAATGTGGGCGAGCCGGGTTTGATCCCTGGGTCCGGAAGATCCTCTAGAGAAGGAAATGGCAACCCACTCCAGTATTCTTGCCTGGAAAATCCCATGGACTGAGGAGCTTGGTTGGCTACTGTCCATGGGGTCACAAAGAGTCAGACACGACTAAGCGACTTCACTTTTCACTATCACTATCGGTAATTACTTTAAATATAAATGGATTAAGTTCTTCAAATGACAGAATTTTTTTTAAAAAAAGGAAACAAACAAGCAAAGAAAAAACCCAGGAGCCAATCATATATTGTGTACAAGGTACTCACTTCAGAACTAGAGACAAATGTCTAATAATGGATTACCATCCAAAATAAATAATTCCTAAAGCCATCAACAACAACAACAAAATAAACAGTGCAATTTAAAAATGGTCAAAGGAATTAGATAGGCATTTCTCTAAAAAAGATATAAAAATGGCTAAGCATGTGAAAAGATGTTCAACATTAGAAAAATGCAAATCAAAGCTATTCCCATTAGGATGGCCACTATTTTTTTGTTGTTTTTAATTTTTGTTGGAGCATAGTTGATTTAAAATGTTGTGTTACTTTCTTCTGTACAGCAAAGTGAATCAGTTATACATGTACATATATGATGGCTACTATTAAAAAAAAAGAGAGATAAAATAAGTGTTGATGAGAATGTGGAGAGATTGGAACCCTTGTGCATCATTGGTGGGAAGGTACAATGCTACAGCAGCTATGAAAACAATATCAGAGTTTAAAAAAAATAAAATTACAATTAACTTGTGATTCAGTAATCCTAGTTCTGGGTATATATTATAAACAACTAAAAGCTGGTTTTCAAAGAGATATTTGTATACTTATGTTCATAGCAGCATTATCACAATACGTGGAAACAACTCAAATTTGTATTAATCGACAGATGGATAAGTAAAATGTGGAATATACGTACAATGTAATATTATTCAACTTTAAAAAGAAAAGAGATAATAGTGTATCCTACAACACAGATGAACTATGAGGAAACTATAGTAAGTGAAAGAAGTCAGTCATAAAAAGACAAATATTATGTTATTTCATTATATGATGTACCTAAAAGCAATCAAAATCATAGAGATTGAAAACAGAATGGTGGTTTCCAGGGGCTGAGGAAGAAGGGAATGGGGAATTGTTTAAAGAGTAGAGAGCTATAGTCTTAAAATATGAAGAGTTCTGGAAGTAGATGGTGATATGGTAGCACAACAGTATGAGTGTATCTGATACCACTGAACTGTACACTTCAGTTGAAATGGAAAATATTATGTCACATATATTTTATCACAATAAAAAATGGGTAGGAAGGTGTATTTATCATTTAATATCTCTGTTCTGAAAGCTCAAATAATTTTAGAAAATTTATATAAAATGAAAATGTTCTTTCTAAAAATGGTATTAAACAAGCTTTAAATAATAAATAGATAAAAATAATAAATATATAACTTATTTGAAATGGTAATAAAATAAAAAGTATGCAATATAAGTTATATGAAGGTGGCTTTTTTCTGACTTCCATAGAGCAGTGTCTTCTGTAATTTGTATTCTACAAATTCTTATGAATGTATGTGTGATTTTTTTTTTTTGCTATTGCTTCCTTTTTTTTTTTTACTTAAAAATAAACTATTTTCATATTTGATTATTTTGGACTAGTCATTGGTTTTCAAGTACCTGTTATACAGCTAGCAGAGCATAAAATTACTATTTTTTTTCATTTGGTCCCTTAATTGGCCAAAGCTGCAACATCTGTCACTTTTGTGAGAATCAGATTTCAGTTTCAAAGGTAGTATTAACAATCTGGCACAGCCACATCAGTATTACTTTCGTTTAATCTTTTTGCCCATCTTCCCTTCTTTCACTAATCACTCCCCAAGCTTCAAATCTACTTGTCTTCACAAAGTTCGCTTTCACCTTATGGGACCTGGTACTGCATCTTGTCTAGGCTATGGATTCTTCAGAGTGTGCCACCTAAGCATTGCTCAGTGATTCGTAATTACATGTAGAATTTTTGTATCCATTCTCCATCATTTTTCCCCTTGCCAAAGAGTAAAATTTTATGTCAATTAGCCACAATAACATGCTATAAACCAGAATTTAATCAGTAATAAGGGCTTCCCAGGTGACTCAGTGGTAAAGAATCTGCTGTCAAGCAGAAGACCTGGGTTCAATCCCTGGGTCGAGAAGATCCATAAGAAAGAAATGCAACCCACTCCAGTATTCTTGCCTGGAATCCCACGGATAGAGGAGCCTGGCAGTCTATAGTCCATTGGACCACAAAAGAGTCAGACAGGATTTAGCAACTAAACAAAAGTATAATGATCATTAAAAAGGATGTAATAGGAACACAGAAAACTTTCCTGGTTCTCTGTGTTTTGTTTGTTTGTTTACATTTCAGCTTCTGTGGAATACTTCTAAGTTTCTCCTCATGGAATAAACCTGCCCAAACAGATTAGCTCTGAGGTGAAATAAAAAACACAAAGGCAAGGTATTATAAAAGTACAAACATAAAATTTCTTCCCTGCTTGGTAAAATCCCTTTAGGGTATTGCAATGTTAGTATTATTTTTCCTCCCTTTTTCTTTTATCAACTGGAAAGGTAGTTTCACTTTCTGCTATTATAGCATCATACCCTCTAGTCACATGGACACTAGAATAACAAAAACAGAAACTGTATTCTTTCTTTTGTCTCCATCCTTTGACAAAGTTTGCCAATAAGCATACCTTCTAACTAAAAGAAAACAGAAGAAAAAACTCCCTATTTGTTCATTTCTGCTTTTTCTGAGATATCACAGCAGCATGGGCAAAATTGACTATACTACTGAACAATCTATGGCACAAAAGTTTTACTCTTTAGTATGAAAAACATATGAATATTCAGGATGGGGAACACGTGCATACCTGTGGTGGATTCATTTCGATATTTGGCAAAACCAATACAATATTGTAAAGCTTAAAAATAAAATAAAATTAAAAAAAAAGAAAAACATATGAATATTTTTTCCAAATATATGACAAGAAACAAAAAATTTTGTATCGATGTAACTAGCTCTACACATAAAAACTCTTGTTATTGTAACAACTTCATTATTCACTTGATTTAATAGTCAAGGCAATTGATTTTTTTGAGGTACAATTCCTGTATTTATACTTTGAGGAATGTAAATAAAAAAATAAGTAAAATGTGTGAAAGTCTTTGATGTAAATACTATAAGATTATAAATATCAAGCAGCACACATAGAAATCAATACATAAAATTGATTGAAAAATAATAAGAAAATAGCAGTATTTGTTATGATGGAGTAGTGACAGATTAGCTTTTTGCACATCAGCTCCTAATCATTAATAACTATAAAATGCAAAATGCATGTTTTTGAAGACATCAGAGGTACACCAAAACATCCACAGTTTAAGGGGTGAGAATCACAAAAAGAAGAGAAGAATACTGAAACAGATGCAAACAATTCAGTGCTTTTCCCCACCAAACATTTACTACTTTTGAAAGTAGCAAGCAAAGGAGAAGTGAATAATGAAGTAGAAAGTGAAAGCTGTAGCTGGTAAATATTGGTTAACTTTCCAAAATCTCACGAAGCAGGAAGACAAAATTTGAGTTTCTGGGCTATAAGTTAGCCAGCCAAGAAGGACTAATATGTTAGAGTGGAAGAAAGCATTCTGAAGCAAGCCCACTAGTTCAAGGCAATTTTAAAATCAAGCCACATCTTGATTCTAAGAGGTGCCACTATTATAGACTTAACACTAGAGAAAGGAATAGCTAAAAATGCTGGGAAGTTGATGAGAGCTGTCAAGACTTTCATACCAATGTGAGGAAAAAAATGTTTCAGAGGTTGTCTTGTATTAGAGGTCTTGATAAACTCTTTCACACACCACATACACACACCACACATACACACACCACACATACACACAAAACCCACATAAGACCAAATTGGAAATAGAGAAGGTTTCATGAAAGGCTAAATAACAGCATTGACCAGACTCTATTTCAACATTAATCTACCCTGTTCCAACAATGTGGTATAATATTTTTAAGAGGAACTTAGTAGCATTTGTAGGACCAATAAATATATATGTATCTAATTTGTTGTCATATAAAATGGCCATAATATTCTTTTTAAAAGACTGGAATGCCAGAAGATAATAAAATGAGTAAAATGGGAAAAATGGTAAATCTAACACAGAGGTGATCTCAAAATTGTAGTTATCAGAGAAAAAATAAACAACAAGAGGGATATTTTAACTCAGAAATGTGAAAACCATAACAAATAAATGAAAATGTATGAAACTGAAGACTGTAACAATGGGCATTCAAAAAAATGCTAGAAGAGGACATCCCTGGTGGTGCAGTGGATGAGAATTTGTCAGTCCAAGAAGCGTGGGTTTGATCCCTGGTCTGGGACGATTACACATGCCATGTGAGCCACAACTACTGAGTCTGCATTCTAGAGTCTGTGCTCTTCAACAGGTGAAGCCTCCGCAATGAGAAGCCCTTGTACCACAACCAAGGGTAACCCTCATTCTCTGCAATTGGAGAAAGCCTGAGCAAAGCAAGGAAGACCCAGTGCAGCAAACATAAATAAATAAATAATAATAAAAATGCCAGAAGATTTTGCAGCAAATTAGGCAAAAAAGAAGGAAGGATCATTGAATGAAAAGAAAATACCCAACTGGAAAATACCAGATATAAAGAATAAGGTTCAAACATACTGACAGGACCATAATACATATAACAAACCTACTGAAAAGTTCTGACATAAAAGTACATGGAGTCCCCAAGGGAAAATGGAGCTACGAGGAATATATCCTATGAGAAGATAGGATGGCCAAAAACTTTTTCTAAACTGATAAAAGACAAAAACACTGAAAATTAAGGATTCTACAAATACTAGGTAGGATAAACTTAAAGAAAACCACTGTCAGATCCATCAGAGTAAAACTGCTGAAACCAAAGACAAAGAGGAAAATATAAGCATCAAGGGAGGACCTACTGACACAAGGCCTTCAAAGGAGCAAAAGTAATTCTGATACCAAAATAATAGCACCCTGAAGATAAAATATGGTATTATTGAAGTCCTGAAAGAAAATAACTACCAGGCTAGATATCTACATCAAGTGAAACTATCTTTCAAAATTAAATATAATTAAAAAAATTAACAGAGGATATATTAAGCATACATAAACTGAAATAGATCTTTACCAGTATTACTGGCAAACAAAAAATGTAAGCAACGGCATACATAAACAACTTAAAAGTAAAAAAACAATAAATATAAGCAAATATCAATAATAATTTGCTATACGAAGTAACAATAATATTTGATGATTTTAAAATCTGAGTAAAAATAAATGGAAATTGTTCACCAAGAAAGAAGAGATAAGATAATTACTGTTCTAAGTGCCTTATGCCATCTGAAATAGTAAAACTCATACTTTATGTAGAAATCAAATAACGAAGAGAAAGAACTTGTATTATCTAACATCACCATTAAAATAAGATAAAATTAAAAGAATATACATAACCAATAAAAAAGAAAACTAGAAATGACTATAAAAGCAAAACTTTGTCTAGACTAAAACAGTCAAGTAAGGAGGGATAAAAAGACTAAAGAAGTGAGAGAAAGATTATAGATTTAAACTAAATCAGTAATTACAATAAATATATATTAAAAATTCCAATTCAAAGAATATTTATTCAGCTTATATTAAACATAAGCACATTGTGATGTTTAAAAGGAAACACAAAAATAAGGACAGAAAATGTTTGAAAATAAAAGTGAGGAGTAAGTTATACAGAAATACCTTATAAAATATATTAATAATAGACAAATGAAATGTTAAGACAAAATCATTAGAAGACATTATGAAGTATACTTTATAGAGATAAAAATATGATGAATTTTTTTGGCAAAAAATTTAATGGCAAATATAAATGGCAATTTAAATTTGAATACTTCTGTAAACATATAAACTATACAAAGCAAGGTTTTATAGGATCAGAAAAAATAGAAAATCAACAGTGATGTATTAGATTTTAGCACATTTTGGTAATTTATGGAAAAGTTTCCAAAATATTCTGTAAAGAGATGGGATATTTGGAAAATTTAACCAAGTGTTTACTGAACTGCCATTCGGAAAACACTACATAAAGTAATTGCAGAACAAACTACAGAAAGCAGCTCTTATTCACAGGGATTCTAAATCCAAATGAATTATGTAAACCTAATCTCATCATCACTTCATGGGAAATAGATGGGGAAACAGTGGAAACAGTGTCAGACTTTATTTTTTGGGGCTCCCAAATCACTGCAGATGGTGACTGCAGCCATGAAATTAAAAGACGCTTACTCCTTGGAAGAAAAGTTATGACCAACCTAGATAGCATATTCAAAAGCAGACACATTATTTTGCCAACAAAGGTTCGTCTAGTCAAGGCTATGGTTTTTCCATTGGTCATGTATGGATGTGAGAGTTGGACTGTGAAGAAAGTTGAGCACCGAAGAATTGATGCTTTTGAACTGTGGTGTTGGAGAAGACTCTTGAGAGTCCCTTGGACTGCAAGGAGAGCCAACCAGTCCATTCTGAAGGAGATCAGCCCTGGGGTTTCTTTGGAAGGAATGATGCTAAAGCTGAAACTCCAGTACTTGGGCCACCTCATATGAAGAGTTGACTCATTGGAAAAGACTCTGATGCTGGGAGGGATTGGGGGCAGGAGGAGAAGGGGATGACAGAGGAGGAGATGGCTAGATGGCATCACCAACTCGATGGACGTGAGTCTGAGTGAACTCGGGGAGTTGGTGATGGACAGGGAGGCCTGGCCTGCTGCGATTCATGGGGTCACAAAGAGTCGGACACGACTGAGCGACGGAACTGAACGAACTGAATCTCATCAAATTTCAAAGGATTAAAGACAGAGAATTATATCTCTGTACTCTAGAAATACAGAATACAGACCAAAAAATCCCTAAATATTAAGAAATAAAGCAATTACTTCCAGGTGTATAAGATGAATTTAGAAAAGGCAGAGAAATCAGAGATCAAACTGCCAATATTCACTGGATCATGGAGAAAGCAAAGGATTTCCAGAAAAATACCTGCTTCTGCTTCATTGATTTCACTAAAGCTTTTGTGTGGATCACAGCAACCTGTGGAAAATTTAACCCTGGGTACAAGACAGCAAAAGAGACACTGATGTATAGATCAGTCATATGGACTCTGTGGGAGAGGGAGAGGGTGGGAAGATTTGGGAGAATGACATTGAAACATGTATAATATCATGTATGAAACGAGTCACCAGTCCAGGTTCGATACATTCTACTGGATGCTTGGGGCTGGTGCACTGGGACGACCCAGAGGGAGGGTATGGGGAGGGAGGAGGGAGGAGGGTTCAGGATGGGGAACACAGGTATACCTGTGGCGGATTCATTTTGATATTTGGCAAAACTAATACAATATTGTAAAGTTTATAAATAAAAAAAATTAAAAAAAAAAAAAGAAATGAGAATATCAGACCACCTTACCTGTCTCCTGAGAAACCTTTATGCAAGTCAAGAAGCAACAGTGAGAACTGGACATGGAACAACTGGTTCCAAAATGGGAAAGGAGTACATCAAGGCTGTATACTGCTGCTGCTGCTGCTGCTGCTAAGTCGCTTCAGTCGTGTCCGACTCTGTGCTACCCCATAGATGGCAGCCCACTAGGCTCCTCTGTCCCTGGGATTCACCAGGCAAGAATACTGGAGTGGGTTGCCATTTCCTTCTCCAATGCATGAAAGTGAAAAGTGAAAGTGAATTCGCTCAGTCGTGCCCGACTCTTGGCGACCCCATGGACTGGAGCCTACCAGGCTCCTCCGTCCATGGGATTTTCCAGGCAAGAGTACTGGAGTGGGGTGCCATTGCCTTCTCTGAGGCTGTACACTATTACCCTCCTTATTTAACTTCTATCCAGAGTACATCTTGCAAAACGCATGGCTGGATGGACCACAAGCTGGAATCAGGACTGCCAGGAGAAATATCAAACATTTCAGATATGCAGATTATACCACTCTAATGGCAGAAAGGTGAGGAGGAACAAAAGAGCCTCTCCAAGGTGAAAGAGGAGAGTAAAAAAGCTGACTTAAAACTCAAAATTCAAAAAACTAATATCATGACATCCGGTCCCATCACTTCATGGGAAATAGAACGGGGGAAAATGGAAGCAGTGACAGATTTTCTTTTCTTGGGCTCCAAAATCACTGCTGACGGTCACTGTGGCCATGAAATTAAAAGATGCTTGCTCCTTGGAAGGAGAGCTATGACAGACCTAGACAGAGTATTGCAAAGCAGAAACATCACTTTGCCGACAAAGGACCACACAGAGAAAGTTATGGTTTTCCCAGTAGTCATGTATGGATGTGAGAGTTGGACCATAAAGAAGGCAGAGCATCGAAGAATTGATGCTTTCAAACTGTGGTGCTGAAGAAGACCCTTGAGAGTCCACTGGGCTGCAGGGAGATCAAACCAGTCAACCCTGAATATTCATTGAAAGGACTGATACTGAAGCTGAAGTTCCAATACTTTGGCCACCTGATGAGAAGAGCAGATTCATTGGAAAAGACTCTGATACTGGGAAAGATTGAAGGCAAGAGGAGAAGGGGGTGGCACAGGATGAGATGGTTAGATAACATCACCAGCTCTTTGGACTTAAATCTGAGAAAACTCAGGGAGATAGTATAGGACATGGGAGGCAGGTGTGCTGCAGTCTATGAGCTTGCAAAGAGTCGGACAGGACTTAGCAACTGGACAGAAATAATAATAAAGCAATATACATGTAAATGAGCCACATATGAGGAATCAATAATAATCAGAGTTAGAAATTATTTTGAACTGAATGATAGTGAAAAAAATGTTTTAGTAAATACCTGTAATGCTCCAAATGAAATAGAGGGAAATATATATCCTTGAATTAATTACAAAAAAAAAGTCTTAAGACCAGTGACCTATATATTGATTTCAAAAACCAACAGAATTAGAATATATTACATGATGATGAGCAGAAAATAATAAACTATAGAATAAACATATAATACAAGTATTAATCAAGCCAAAAGTTGTTCCTTTGAAGACATTTATAAAATTGATATACCCTGGAAAGTATAATCAAGAAAAAAAGGCAGAAATTTAAAAAATTCAGGGAAAAAATACCCTAGTTATTCAATATTCAAGCAATAAACAGAAAACTATAGAATACTATGAATAAATATTTTCAAATGAAATGGAAATTAAATTAAATAAGCATACTTTTCAGATAAAAGAACACAAAATCTATTAAAAATATAATATAAATGATTTTATATCTATCTTTATTAAGTTGCATTATTTAATAAAAACCATTTCCACAAAAAGTCCATATTAAAAATATTACATCATTGAGGTTTACCAAACATCTAAAGGGAAAAAACAAAAAACTAAAATTGATTTACACAAACTCCTTCTAGACAGTACAAATGATAAAACTTTGGCATTCATTTTATTAGGCTAGAATAAGTTAGATTCCAAAACCTGAAAATACATTAGTAAATAAAATTCTGTAAAAAACAATAACATTAATTTTATTAAGATAAATTATTAAAAGAACATATAATAGCTTCAAAATATTCTTAGATGTATAATGCATCACAGTTAACTTCTTTAATTCCAAGAATATAAGTTATCTGACTATTCTAGCAAATTAAGTGATCAAAATTGATTTAAAAAAGAATGCAAATTGGTACACCACTATTAAGAACAGCAACAGAGGTTCCTTAAAAACTATGATTCAGCAATCCTACTTCTGGGCATATATCTAGAGAAAACCATAATTTGCAAAGACACATGCACCCCAATGTTCACTGCAGCAGTATTTACAATAGCCAAGACATGGAAGCAACCTAGCTATTCATCAGTGTATGAATGGATAAAGATATGGTAAATATGTATAACAGAATACTCAGTTCAGTTCAGTCACTCAGGCGTGTCCGACTCTTTGCAACCCCATGAATCGCAGCATGCCAAGCCTCCCTGTCCATCACCAACTCCCGGAGTTCACTCAGACTCATGTCCATCGAGTTGGTGATGCCATCCAGCCTTCTCATCCTCTGTCGTCCCCTTCTCCTCCTGCCCCCAATCCCTCCCAGCATCAGAGTCTTTTCCAATGAGTCAACTCTTCGCATGAGGTGGCCAAAGTACTGGAGTTTCAGTTTCAGCATCATTCCTTCCAAAGAAATCCCAGGGCTGATCTCCTTCAGAATGGACTGGTTGGCTCTCCTTGCAGTCCAAGGGACTTTCAAGAGTCTTCTCCAACACCACAGTTCCAAAGCATCAATTCTTCGGCACTCAGCCTTCTTCACAGTCCAACTCTCACATCCATACATGACCAATGGAAAAACCATAGCCTTGACTCAACCATAAAAAAGAATGAAATAATCATCATACTGAGTGAAGTAAGTCAGAGAAAGATAAATATCATATAATATTGCTTCTATGTGAAATTTGTTAAGAAAAGGTACAAATGAGATTATTTATAAGCAAGTAGTCACATATGTTGAAAAAAATATGGACAGATTAAAAGGATGTAAAAAGTTATAGCATATAAACACTAATCAAAAAGAGCAGAATTGGTTATATTAATTTCAGAAAAAGTAATCCTCAGGGAAGGAAAAAATATCTGAAATGAAGTGAGACATTACATACTGATCAAAGGGTCAGTTTTTCAAAAGACATAAAAATCTTAATTGTGCATATATTCAACAATAAAGTGTGAGAGAAAAATTGATAGATACAAAAGGAAAAAATTCTGCTATTACAATTAGAAATTGCAAACTTCCTTCTCAGTAATTGATATAATAAATGAGCAGAAAACCAGTGAAGATGTAGATGACCTAACATTGCTAACTAACTTGAAATAATTCACATTTTTGGAGCACTTGACTAAACACAAGCTGAACATTCATTCTTTTTCAAGTGTTCAAGGACACACATGTAACACTCTACTGAATCTTTGATCTGCTCCCCAAATGAGCCAATGAAGCCCATTTTCCCAAGGACACAATCTACTTTTAAAATTCAACAAACTAATGTCCTCAAAAAGCACTCTTCTAGATAGGTGGAAGAATACATTAAAAGTCGAAATGGGCAAAGGAGATTATAAGAAGTGGTATGATGATTAAAAAAGAAGAAGAAGTCTCCACTGTATCAGATCAACTAGAAAAGAATATACAATATAGCTGGAGAGGTTAGATATGAAGAAGTTCAAATATTGGGAACCCAGAAAAGAAATCACATTAATCATAAATGCTTCCTGTTTTGATTATTGAAGTAATTTAGAAATAAGTAAAACCTCATATTTTGGTGAAGGCAGACGCAAAAGTTTACAATGAGTGTGAGAGGTCAAGAATGATTAAAGTTGGAAACTGAGTACTTAATAAGTTAGACAACCAGCAAAGTGGTGGAGATTTTAGTGGAGATAGGGGAAGATTGTAGAAAAGAGTGAAATGGTTCAGGTACTCATATCAGCTGTCTAGATCACTTGAATTAGAACAGTCAGAAACTCTTAAAAGAACAGATTCTTTCACTATCACTTCAAGTCTAAAATTCAAACCTCAAAATATGTACTGCTGAAAAATAATTCACAGGAGGACAAAAACTTATCTATATCTAAAAGTTTCATTTGCTTTCCTGGTTGTTCAGTAGTAAAGAATCTGTCTACCAATGCAAGAGACATGGGTTCAATCTCTGGGTTAGGAAGATCTCCTGGAGAAGGAAATGGAAAACCATTCCAGTATCCTTGCCTGGGAAATTCCATGGACAGAGGACCCTGGTGGGCTAAGTCCATCGGGTCACAAGAGAGTTGGACACAACTTAGTAACTATATATATATATATATAAAATTCAGATATATCTAGCTTTCCCTTTTCCAATCTCATTCTATCTCAATGAATTCAATGTGTTCTAATAATAGAATGATGATTTTCTTGTTAGAAAACTTAAGAAACAATTGTTATTCAGTCACTAAGTCATGTCAGACCTTTTTCAACCCCATGGATTGCAGGATACCAGGCTTCCCTGTACTTCATAATCTCCTAGAATTTGCTCAAACTCATGTCCATTGCATTAATGATATCATCCAAACAGCTCATCCTCTATTGCCCCCTTCTCCTCCTGCCCTCAATCTTTCCCAGCATCAGGGTATTTTCCAGTGATTCAGTCTTTGCATTAAGTGGCTGAAGTATTGGAGTTTCAGCTTCAGGTTCAGTATCAGTCCTTACAATAAGTATTCAAGGTTGATTTCCTTTAGGATTGACTAGTATCATCTCCTTTCTGTTCAAGGGATTCTCAGGAATCCTGCACTACAATTCAAAGGCATCAATTCTTTGGTGCTCAGCCTTCTTTACGGTCCAACTCTCACATCCGCATATGACTGCTGGAAAAACAATAGCTCTGATTATACAAACCTTTATTGGCAAAGTGATGTCTCTACTTTTTAATATGCTTTTTAGATTTGTCATAACTTTTATTCTAAGGAGCAAAAGTCTTTTAATTATGGCTTCAGTCACTGTCTACAGTCATTTTGGAGCCCAAGAAAAGAAAAGCTGTCAGTTTCCACTTTTCTCCCATCTATTTGCTAGAATAATATTTTGTCAAAAGTAATACCTATTAAGTGTATATGTATAACGATTAATATATATATATATATATATATATATATATATATATATATATATATAACATATGCAAAAACAACCACTTGGAGGAGAACAAGATGGTGGAGCAGTAGGTGGATGTGGAGATCATCTCTCTCCATGGATACCTCAGGAATAAGCCTTCAGACACAGAAGTGCATGCAAAACACCAGCTGAGAGAGGGCAAGAGTATCTGACCAGTGGAAAAGAATATATAGATTAAAAAGTATATAATTCCCTAAGACTACTGAAGGGGGCACTCTCTGTCCCCCTTCTGATGTCTATGTCAGAAGTTTTCTTTGTCCCTTTTCTTACTTTAATAAAACTTTGCTACACAAAAGCTCTTGAGTGATCAAGCCTGGTCCCTGGTCCCAAAGCTAAATCTTCTTCTTTGGAGATCACAAATCCGACTCCATTCACTGTAAGCTATCATCTTGAGGGCTCATCAGGGATCTTCAGCACAATGTAGGAACATTCAAGAGTTCTAGCCTCTCTGCTTTCTCAGTATACACATTTTCTGCTTTACTTTACTAACTCTACAGTATGCTTCTGTGAATGAATGACACACCCTGCGTGAAGCAAGTGATGAGCTCTGCTCTGTGGTTTCAAGGTGCCTCATAATGACTGAAGGCAGCCCCCCAAAGGGGAACCTTGTCGGGAATTTATATCCACCTGCCAATGTCATGAGACACCCAAGGTACCTGCTAGGGGAGTGGCCAGAAATGGGCAAAGCATGTGGACTGAACTTTCCTTTCTTGGTCATCTTTTCCTGATCTCTTTGACCATTTGTAATTGCATCGGGAATTAGAACTGTTAATCTAATCTGTCAGATCATAGACTTTCAAGGGACTTGTGATCCATGCTGTTGCTATGTACTTTTACTTAGACACCAAGTATGGAAATGCCTAGCCTTGCAAGGATGAAAACTTACAAGAGCACATTTGGGAGCGAGGCAGAGCTTAGCTCCAAGACTGTCTCTTAGGCTAGAGGTCACTCTCTTGGCTGCCTGTCACAGAGCCAGGGACCTGAAAGTGAATCTTTGTCATGGCTGTGCCTCTCATCTCTGTGGATAGAAGCACTGCTAGTGACCATGAGGTTTTTGAGGACACAGATGGTGTATTGCAGGATTTGGTCAGATTGGAAGTGCAATGGGCTTCTTCCTTTGGTAGCGCTAGCTCTTGGTGGACCAGAGAAGGCTTTCCAGTGGCTTTTGTCTCAACTCCCTAGATATTCCTTTTGTGGAATGTGTGGGAATGAACTGGAAGGATTGGCCCTAATAACTTGAGAACAAAAATCACTTTTTCCTTGTTGGCCAACCCTCTACAACTTCTTTTGCTATCACATATACTGGTGACTTTCCGAAGGGACATCTTTATGTTCATCTCTTTATGACTCACTGCTTCTACTGAGGTCAGGACTGTGCTCAGAAATGTGGATAGGCCCATGGAAGACAGATGCTTCCCGTAGTAGTCCTAGCTAGGGAAACATTCCAAAAAGCCACTCTGCTCCACCCTGGGTAGCATCAGATAAACAGGCAAATCAAGCAAAGGTCTTGGTGGTATGGAACTAAATTAATGTGGAATGACATCAGGTCTACCCCTGGTGCATCTCCATCCCTCCTCAGTGGTAGAACTGGGATGGATGAGTAAGATGCCTGCATTAGGAAGGGACAGACTAAGTCCGACCAGGGAAGGAAAGCTCTGGTTGGAGAATCTGTCTACACCCCCATCTAGAGCAGAGAAGGGTGCTTCCGGTGGAAAAAACCCATGGATATGAATGCTGCTTTTTTCTCTCTTACAAGTGGGAGCTAGCAGTTCCAGAACCACTCCTTTAAAATATATTAAAAAAAGAAAAAAAAAATTGGGACAAGTTTGATCCCCCAGAGTTTAAAAAGATACGTCTGATCTTCTGTGATACTGACTGGCCATGGTACCCTTTGGAAGATAGGGAACGCTGGCTGGTCAAATGGCCTTAATTATAATACTGTTTTACAGTTAGACTGGTTCTATAGAAAACAAGAGAAATGGGTAGAAGTGACATATATGTTGCTCTTTATCTCTTTGTGTGACATGCCAGACATGTCCTAAAGGGTACAGATTTGGGTGTGAAACCTTCAGCTCCCTCCTGTCCTTTTGCTTTGACCCTGCATCTGGGGCTCCCAACTGAACAACTGAGAGTCAGGGCACCCTTCCAGGAGGGGTTGCCTCAGTCTTGGTAGAAATTCAAACAGTACCAACTGTGGTCAAGACTATCAGAGGATTCAAAAAGTACATAGAAGCCTTTTGGGGACTAACTTTACTTTATGAGCTTACTTGAAAAGATACACTGTATGTCTTGTGACAGACACTGACCTGACTTGAGAGCTTGAGTTTTGGGGGAAGCTACTACTTTTGGCAATGAATAACTTGAGAAAAGGGGAGAGAGGGAACACAAAATAGCCCTCCTGCCTACTGGGAGCCAAGCAGTTCCCATAACATTCACTTTGCTGGATGTATTCAGTGCAAGCACGCACTAAGACTTTAAACTATACTAAGTTGGCTGACTTAGAACAGGAAGAGGAGGAAAATCCTGGTAAATTCCTAGATAGACTATGGGAGGCTCACCACAAGTTTCCTGATGTTGATCCTGAAAATGCAGAAGGAGAAATGATCTTAAAAGATAGATTTGTCACTCAGTTGGCTCCAGATATTTGGTGTATATTACAGAAACAGGAGTTTGGACCAAATCAGTCTTTAAAAAAAAACTGTGGTAGCTGGCTTAGATGGTATATTATGGTAGAGAATATGAGGAGGAAAAGAGCAAAAGAGAACCAGGCAATGAACTGAAGCCCCAACAATGGCTGTTAGATTTGTTCTGAAACAGCCTGAGGAAAAATGCCCAGAGTAACCCAGGTGAAAAGGGATGGGCTTGTGGAAAGGAGGGGCATCTAAAGCGGGATTGCCCTCAAGCATCTAAACTGCCCCTGACTCCAAGTCCAGTCTGCAAAGGACCATACTGGAGAAGAGACTGCCCTCTGAGGTGTAGGCCCCAGGTGTTGGACTCTCAAGACAACTGGGACTGAAGGTGCCCAGGGGTCCCCACACAAACCCCTATCCTAATGACACCTGAGGAACCCCAGGTATTAATAACTGTGGGGGACCAATCACTAAATTTTCTTTTGAAATTAGGGCAACTTTCTCTGTGCTCACTAGAGCCCCTGGTCTGTTTTCCTCCTGATCCACAGCCCCGTAATGGGGCTTCTGAGTGAGCCAAATGCTATTATTTCAGTCACCCTTTAAGCTGCAAGTGGAGCTCTGGCTGTTTTCTCATGAGTTTCTGATTGTGCCAGAATCTCCCTCACCCCTTCTGGGGTGGGATATACTGAGCAAGGTCCAGGCCTCTGTTTTCATAACTATGGAGCCTGCTCTTATATATCATTAATTGACCAAAAATGTACATTATAAAGTGTGGGCAGATGAAAAAGATATTGGTTGAGCACAAAATGTTGTTCCTGTCATTATCAAGCTCAATGACCCTCACCTATTTTCATATCAAAAACAGTATCCACTAAAGCTCAAGGTTAAGGAAGGGTTAAAACACATCATTGAGAATTTAAAGGAGCAGCAGCTATTAATTCTCTTTAACAGTCCATGCAATACTCACATTTTGGGTGTGAAAAAGTCAAGTGATAAATGGAGACTTGTTTGAGATATATGAATAATGTGTCTAATCCTTTTAATATATTGTCTGAAATTCCTAAATGAGCCAAATATTTTTCAGTCACTGATTTGAAGAATACTTTCTAGAGTTAAACCTGTATTAAATCATCCCCTACCTATGACTTTAAGACAATTGAGAGGATATTTAGGAGTTATAGGCTACTGCCACATTTGGATTCCAGTTTATGGGGAATTTGCTGGGCCTTATATAAACTTATAACTGAGACTTAGTAGGCCCAAACTGACAAGGTGGTTTGATCTCCAGTTACTCAAAAGGCTTTTAAGACTCCTCAAACTGCTCTCTTGCAGGCTCCAAGTTTGAGCTTGCCCACATGCTGTAAGAGCATTATTGCATAGGAACTGGAATGTTAGGTCCATGAATCAAGGCAAATTAGAAATGGTCAAACAGGAAATGGCAAGAGTGAACATCTACATTCTAGGAATCAGCAAACTAAAGTGGACTGAAATGGGTGAATTTAATTCAGATGACCATTATATCTACTACTGCAGGCAGGAATCCCTTAGAAGAAATGGAGTAACCATCATGGTCCACAAGAGTCCAAAAGGCAATACTGGGATGCAATCTCAAAAACGTCAGAATGATCTCCGTTCATTTCCAAGGTAAACCATTCAATATCACAGCGATCCAAGCCTATGTCACAACCAGTAACACTGAAGAAGCTGAAGTTGAATGGTTCTATGAAGATCTACAAGACGTTTTAGAACTAACACCCAAAAAAGATGTCCTTTTCATTATAGGGGACTGGGATGCAAAAGTAGGACGTCAAGGAACACCTGGAGTAACAGGCAAATTTGGCCTTGGAGTACAGAATGAAGCAGGGCAAAGGTTAATAGAGTTTTACCAAGAGAACGCACTGGTCGTAGCAAATACCCTCTTCCAACAACACAAGAGGAGACTCTACACATGGACATCACCAGATGGTCAACACTGAAATCACACTGGTTATATGCTTTGAATCCAAAGATGGAGAAGCTCTATACAGTGAGCAAAAACAAGACCAGGAGCTGACTGTGGCTCAGATCATGAGCCCCTTATTGCCAAATTCAGACTTAAATTGAAGAAAGTAGGGACCACTAGACCATTTAGGTATGACATAAAACAAACCCCTTATGATTACACATAAGTGGGAGTGAGAAATAGATTTAAGGGACTAGATCTGATAGACAGAGTGCCTGATGAACTATGGACAGAGGTTCGTGACATTGGATGGGAGACAGGGATCAAGAAAAAGAAATGAAAAAAAGCAAAATGGCTGTCTGGGGAGGTCTTACAAATAGCTGTGAAAAGACGAGAAGTGAAAAGCAATGGAGAAAAGGAAAGATATAAGTATCTGAATGCAGAGTTCCAAAGAATAGCAAGGAGAGATAAGAAAGCCTTCCTCAGCAATCACTGCTAAGAAATAGAGGAAAACAACAGAATGGGAAAAACTAGAGATCTCTTCAAGAAAATTAGAGAAACCAAAGGAACATTTCATGCAAAAATGGGCTAAATAAAGAACAGAAATGGTATGGACCTAACAGAAGCAGGAGATATTAAGAAGAGGTGGCAAGAATACACAGAAGAACTCTACAAAAAAGATCTTCATGACCCAGATAATCACGATGGTGTGATCACTCATCTAGAGCCAGACATCCTGGAATGTGAAGTCAAGTGGACCTTAGAAAGCATCACTACGAAAAAGCTAGTGGAGATGATGCAATTCCAGTTGACCTATTTCAAATCCTGAATGATGATGCTGTGAAAGTGCTGCACTCAATATGCCAGCAAATTTGGAAAACTCAGCAGTGGCCACAGGACTGGAAAAGGTCAGTTTTCATTTCAACCCCAAAGAAAGGCAATGCCAAAGACTGCTCAAACTACCGCACAATTGCACTCATCTCACATGCTAGTAAAGTAATGCTCAGAATTCTCCAAGCCAGGTTTCAGCAATACTTGAACCGTGAACTTCCAGATGTTCAAGCTGGTTTTAGACAAGGCAGAGGAACCAGAGATCAAATTGTTAACATCTGCTGGATCATGGAAAAAGCAAGAGAGTTCCAGAAAAACATCTATTTCTGCTTTATTGACTATGCCAAAGCCTTTGACTGTGTGGCTCACAATAAACTGTGGAAAATTCTTCAAGAGATGGGAATACCAGACCACCTGACCTGCCTCTTGAGAAACCTATATGCAGGTCAGGAAGCAACAGTAAGAACTGGACATGGGACAACAGACTGGTTCCAAATAGGAAAAAAGAGTATATCAAGGCTGTATATTGTCACCCTGCTTATTTAATTTATATGCAGAGTACATCATGAGAAACGCTGGGCTGGAAGAAGCACAAGCTGGAAACAAGATTCTGGGAGAAATATCAATAACCTCAGATATGCAGATGACACCACCCTTATGGCAGAAAGTGAAGAAGAACTAAAGAGCCTCTTAATGAAAGTGAAAGTAGAGAGTGAAAAATTTGGCTTAAAGCTCAACATTCAGAAAACAGAGATCATGGCATCTGGTCCCATCACTTCATGGGAAATAGATGGGGAAACAGTGGAAACAGTGTCAGACTTTATTTATTTATTTGGCTCCAAAATCACTGCAGATGGTGACTGTAGCCATGAAATTAAAAGACGCTTACTCCTTGGAAGAAAAGTTATGACCAACCTAGATAGCATATTGAAAAGCAGAGACATTGCTTTACCTCTACATTGGGCTTTTGCAAATCTGTGGAGGTTTCCTTTTCATTTTTTCCTTTGTTTTTCTCTTCTAGTTTTTTTAAAATCTGTTATTATTTTTTCTACCTTTATTCCTCTCTTTGCTTTTCCTGCTTTTATTTCCTGCCTGCAGCTAATCTTTAATGTATATAAATCTTCTTTATCTACCTCTATTTTACTCTGCATATCTATTCTTTCTTTCTTTTCTTTTTTCCTTTCCTCTCAACATATTTGTTAGTTTTACTTTCATTGCTTATTCCATAATTGGCACCTTGCTTTAGTTTTGTTTTTCAGTTTGTGCTTTAGTTAGTTTTGTTCTGGTAGATATAATTTTTGGCTTCCTTTGTTTGCCAGGTCAATCTATTCTACTTTATTTTTGTTGTACTGTTTTGATTTTACTTATAGGTGTATATATATGTGTGTGTGTGTGTGTGTGTATTCAATCACACTTTTTACAAACCTCTGCCTATAGCTTGGGCTTTTACAGTTCTGTGGAGTTTTCCTTTTCTCTCTCTCTCTCTTCTTTCCTCTTCCATTTTTTTTCTTTCCTTTTCTCTTTTTTATAATCTTAATTTTTAATTTTTTAACTTACTATATTTTTCCATATTTATTCCTTTGTTTGCCTTTCTTACTCTTCTTTTCTCCTTGCAGTTAATCTTTAACGTATAAAATCACCTTTATCTACCTCTATATAACTTTGCATATCTATTCTTTTATTCTTTGCCTTCTTTCCTTTCCTCTCAACATATTTGTTAGATTTGTTTTCATTGCTTTATTCCCCACTTGGCACTTTGCTTTAGTTTTGTTTTCTAATTTGTGCTTTAGTCAGTTTGTTCTTAACTGGTAGATACAATTTTTTAAATTAAATTTATTTATTTTAATTAGAGGCTAATTACATTACAATATTGTATTGGTTTTGCCATACATCAACAATTTTTTATTTCCTTTGTTTGTTGGGTCAATCTACCATACTATATTTTTGTTGGACTGTTTTGACTTTGCTCATGGCTGTATATGTATATGTATATATTCCATTATTTTAATTTTTTAATTATTATTTGCCTGATTTTGTAACTGCCATTTGTCTGGGATTCATCTTTGGTTACTCATTTTTGGATATTTGTTTTAATCTCACCTAATGCCATAACAAACCAAGTGTGGAGCCTTTGTTCCTGACCAGAGATCACGTCCTGAGCCTTTGGAGTGGGAACACTGACTCCAATACCCTAGACTACCAGAGAACTAACTCAGGGAGTATCAAATAGTGAGAACTCACACAAAGGAAACGCCCTGGGATCACCCAACCACCAGTAGCACAGAACTGGGCAGGACGTCTCATCTAAACAATAAACAAAACCAAAATACAAACCCAATCATCAGCAGACAGGATTACCACCTCACTCAGCCTTTCCCATTAGAGAAAAAACAAACGAAAACTCAGCACAAATCTCACCCTATATGAAGCTTATACAAACCATTGGACCAACCCTAGAAGGGCAGAAACCAAACATCAGAAAGAATTGAACCTTGAAGCCTGGGAAAAGGAGACCTCAAACACAATAAGTTAAAATAAAATAAAAGGAAAAGGCAGAGAAAAATTACACAAATGAAGGAACAAAGTAGAAACACAGAAGTCCAAATAAATGAGAGGAAATAGGCAAACTATTTGAAAAAGTCAGAATAATGATAGTAAAGATCATAAAATGGAGAAAATGCAAGAATCAATTAACAAAGACCTAGAAGAATTAAAGAATAAATATACAGAGATAAATGACACAGTTACTGAAATAAAAAATACTCTCATTTCAGTTCAGTCGCTCAGTCATGTCCGACTCTTTACGACCCCATGAATCACAGCACACCAGGCCTCCCTGTCCATCACCAACTCCCGGAGTTCACTCAAACTCATGTCCATCGAGTAGGTGATGCCATCCAACAATCTCATCCTCTGCCATCCCCTTCTCCTCCTGCCCACAATCCCTCCCAGCATCAGGGTCTTTTCCAATGAGTCAACTCTTCACATGAGGTGGCCAAAGTATTGAAGTTTCAGCTCTAGAAGGAATCAATAGCAGAATATCTGAAGCAGAAGAAGGAATCAATGAGCTGGAAGATAAAATGGGGGAAATTACTTCTGAAGAGCAGAATAAAGTAAAAAGAATGAAAAGAACTGAAGATAATCTCAGAGACCTCTGGGATACTGTCAAATGCAACAACATTTGAATTATGGGGGTCCCAGAAAAAGAAGAGAACAAAAAAGGGTATGAGAAAATTTTTGAAGAGATTATAGTTGAAAACTTTCCCAACATGGAAAAGGAAATAGTCAATCAAATCCAAGAGGCACAAACAGTCCCATACAGGATAAACCCAAGGAGAAACACACCAAGACACATGCTAATCAAATTAACAAAGACTAAACACAAAGAAAGAATATTAAAAGCAGCAAGAGAGGGGCAACAAGTAACATACAAGTGAAACCCCATACATTTAACAGTTGATCTTTCAGCAGAAATTCTGCAGGCCAGAAGGGAAAGACAGGATATATTTAAAGTATTGAAAGGGAAAAATCTATAATCAAGATTACTGTACCCAGCAAGGATCTCATTCAAAATTGATGGAGAAATAAAAAGTTTTTCAGACAAGCAAAAGTTAAGAGAATCCAGTAACACCAAACCAGCTTTACAACAAATGTTAAAGGGACTTATATATTCAGGAAATATGATTGAATAAAAAAGATCAACAAGATCAACCCCAAACAATTAAGAAAATGCAGTAGAAGCATACATATCAATAATTACTTTAAATGTAAATGGATTAAATGCTCCAACCAAAAGACACAGACTGGTTGAATTAATACAAAAACAAGACTTATCTATATGTTGTCTACAAGAAACCCACTTCAGATTCAAAGACACATATAGACAGAAAGTGAGAGGATGGAAAAATATATTCCATGTAAATGGGAAGCAAAAGAAAGCTGGAGTAGCAATCCTCATATCAGACAAAACAGACCTTAAAATAAAAAAATATTATAAGAGATAAAGAAGGACACTGCATAATGATCAAGGGATCGATACAAGAGGAAGACATAATAATTGTAAATATCTACACACTCAACATAGAAACACCTCAATACAGAAGACAAAAACTAACAGACATAAAAGGAGAAACTGAGAGTAACACAATAATAGTAGGAGACTTAAACAGCCCAGTCACACCAGGAAAAACGACTTACATTTTATTCAATAAGATATTTTTATCTTATAATTATTTGCTTTGATAAATTGTATCATTTATTGCTGGTATTCAAGGAAATATTGAAGATTGGTGAGTAAGGAATGGCTTATTTTCTCCAACATTATGTTAATGTTAAGTATTATTTTCAATGAGTCTCATTATTAAATATTATGAAATCCTAAAACATCATAAAGTACATAGTTCTAGGTATTAAAAAGACTGCCACACTGCTGCTCCTTTGCTAATTTACATCTTTCTGAAAAAATGCTCAGCAATGAGTCATGATTCCATTCCTAGAAGGTCATTACTTGCCTTCCCCCTTGCTCTGCAGTGAGAATTCTGGCTTTAACAACATCACACATATACTCATTTGTTCAATCTTATAAGACTCATAAGTAGTTTCAGAATTACTCTGCACATACAACTACAAAACCAAAGCTACTGGACTTTCATTTCCACTTAGGATAACAAAGCTTTAAAGAACATTGCTTTCCCAATAACAATGAAAAAATCCAGATACATTAAAAATTATAATTTCATTGAACCCATTATGAAGTTGAGAGTACAAAGCAATCAAGTAATATGAATTTCAAAGAGGAAAAAGCCCATAACAATAAGGGTGCATAAACTTTATCAACTATTGTAAAGCACTGGCAGAAGTGGTACAATTCAATATTACTAGATGAGAAGTCAGCAAAATCTCACTAAGAGGCCAAATATATGGATAGCATGGCATTTTGGAATAGCTGGGGGCTATAGACCCAAGTGGAATTGGTTTTCTTCCTAAAGCCTTTTCATACATATCTGTACTTGAATACTTACAGAAAATACTGGAGGCAGGAGAAAAGACTGAGAAGAGCCCCTATCTATTGATAATGGCAACTACACAAGGTATGATCTGTGGCTGTGGGGACAGAGCACATATCAAGACTCATTTCCTCATACCCTTGTTGGAGTCTTAAGTGACACAAAGAGAGATAACATAGATGTTACCTGTCTAAAGGCAAAGACAATTTTGGGTTAGGGGAAAGGTAGGAAAAATAAAGCCTCCTCTTCCTGAAGGAAAAGTAGAAAGGCATCTTAGACTCAAGATACTCTATGGCTACCAATCATGGATCTTTTTCTACTGAGAGAGTTTAAGAGAATTCATATCCAAGACCAACTAGAAATATAAAGCAAAGTTTGGTTATCATTCAAAGGATCAAAAATGCTGAGAATCTGCCCATACTTTTGGCTCAGGTGCAAATGATCACCTTCAGAAAACTGAGCCAGAGAAGGAGAGTGAAAAAGTGAGCTTAAAACTCAATATTAAAAAAAAACAAAAACAAAAAACAGATTATGGGCTTCCCTGGTGGCTCAGATGATAAAAAGTCTGCCTGCAATGCAGGAGAACTGGGTTCAATCCCTGGATCAGGAAGATCCCCTGGAGAAGGAACTGGCAACCCACTCCAGTATTCTTACCTAGAGAATTCCATGGAAAAAGGAGCCTGGAGGGCTATAGTCCATGGAGTTGCAAAGAGTCAGATAAAACTGAGTGACCCTTACTCACTCAAGTTCATGGCATGCTTCATGGCAATTAGAAAGAGAACAGGTGGAAGCAGTAACAGATTTCCTCTTCCTGTACTCTAAAATCACTGTGGATGATGATTGCAACCATGGAATTAGAAGACAGTTGCTTCTTGGCAGGAAAGCTATGACAAACCTTGACAGTGTGTTAAAAAGCAAAGGCATCACTTTGCTGACAAAGGTCCATATAGTCAAGGCTGTGGTCTTTTCACTAGTCATGTATGTATGTGAAAGCTGGACTATAAAGAAGGCAGAGCATCAAAGAACGGATGCTTTCAAACTGTGATGCTGGAGAAGAATCTTGAAAATCCCTTAGACAGCAAGGACATCAAACCAGTCAATCTCAAAGGAAATCTACCCTGAATACTCTTTGGAAGGACTGTTGCTGAAGCTGAAGCTCCAATACTTTGACCACCTGATAGGAACAGCTGACTCTTTAGAAACAACTCTAATGCTGGGAAAGATTGAAGGCAGAAGGAGAAGAGGGTGACAGAGGATGAGATGATTGGAAGGCATCACTGATTCAAAGGAGATGAACTTGGGTAAACTCCAGAAGATGGTGAGGGACAGGGAAGCCTGGAGTGCTGCAGTCCGTGAGGACTGGGAGTGTCAGATATGACTTGGAAACTGAAAAACAACAAGGAGGATGAGGAGGAGAAGGAGCATGGAGAGAGTTCACCTCTGAAGTGCCCATAGACAACGTTGGCTAAATATTAATGTTAGAGGAACTGAAACTGAGAGGAGCTCTCAAACACCAAAATCCTTACCATACACATTTAAGGAGATGGAAGCTTGCCACTGGAGGAATCTGATGATTGGGATTACTGATATTAACCATAGTCATAGTAAAAAGAAAACCTAAATAGACTTCATTCATTGTAAATGTGTAAATCCCACTTTAATGTTCCGAGAGAAAAGGCATGCTAATTTCAAGATGCAGATACTATTTACCTCAGAATTTAGTTTTACACATAATGTTCAGCATTTAATTAAATTAGCATAATTTTTATGAGATCAACAACAAAATCAGGGGAAAATTATCCAACAAATTGTGAAGAAACAAAGGAATCAAAAGAACCTGATTCAGAGTTGAACCATAACACACTATCAGATAACAATGCTAAAACACTATCATGTGTAAAATACATAATCGCTGAGAAGCTGCTGTATAGCACAGGGAGCTGAGTTCAGTAATTCATGATGACCTAGAGGGGTAGGATTGGAGATGGAATTGGAGGGGATGTATGTATACATGTAGGTGATTCACTTTTTTTTTTTTTTTTTAGCAGAAACTAATCAAACACTGTAAAGCAATTATACTTCAATTTTTCTTTAAAGAGCTATATTTATTATGTTAAGTGACCTAATTAGGAAAAGATGTGGACATGAATGGATAGATGCTTACTATTAATAGAGAAAAACAAAGAATAAGAATCAAATAAAAAGGCATGGGAGGGTGGGGAGATTCCAATATTAGAAAATGGGAGCCTTGTGACTGGATCAGTAGTAGACTTGAAATGGCCTCTGGAATTCTGCATTAGGGTCTCAGGATCACTGCACTTCTTTCATGGTGGTTCAAAGGGAGAGTGCCTTATGAATCCAAGACTTAACTGTAGGATCAGTACCTAGTCTTCTATTAGTCTTCTATTTACCTAACGAGAATCTAACAAGACACCAAATTCACTCCAGGTTCTAGAAGATGGAAAATGAACTCTTAATTGCTACCTCAATGGGAAGAGTAGCAAGAATATTTATTTTATCATTTTAATTTCTCATTAAATATCCCCCCATTCTCCTAATCCACATTCATTGCTAAAACTAATCATGGGCATTATCAATTTAAAATATTCAAATATAAGTGGCTTTCGAGATGAAATGACTGTGAATTTTATAAACAGATGGAAAAAGCAAGTCAAAGGAAATAACATTTCTACTGTTCTTTTTTATTTCTAATATATATTCTAATGGAAGATAGTATACCAGGCCAAGTACCTGTTTTACTTACCATCTAACTAAAATTTTTAACTTCTTTTCTGATATTTAACCCCAAGTTGTTTACTTTACATTATAATTATTTGAATAACTTATTATTTTAGAATATAGTGAAGTCGCTCAGTTGTGTCCAACTCTTTGCGACCCCACAGACTGTAGCCTACCAGGTGTCCATGGGATTTTCCAGGCAATAGTCCTGGAGTTGATTGCCATTTCCTCCTCCAGGGGATCGTCCCAACCCAGGGATCGAACCTGGGTCTCCCGCATTGTAGACAGACGCTTTTCCATCTGAGCCACCAGGGAAGTCTTAGAATATTTTAGAATACAAGGTTGCTGCTGCTGCTGCTAAGTCACTTCAGTCGTGTCCGACTCTGTGTGACCCCATAGATGGCAACCCACCGGGTTCCCCCGTCCCTGGGATTCTCCAGGCAAGAACACTGGAGTGGGTTGCCATTTCCTTCTCCAATGCAAGAAAGTGAAAAGTGAAAGTGAAGTCGCTCAGTCGTGTTCGACCCCTCAGAGACCGCATGGACTGCAGCCTACCAGTCTCCTCTGTCCATGGGATTTTCCAGGCAAGAGTACTGGAGTGGGGTGCCATTGCTTTCTCCGAGAATACAAGGTTATTAATCTTAAAAACATATATTTTAGTTTTTTTTAATATTATACAAGGCTTTTCACATTTAACCTTATTATTATCTCCATTATGCTACAACAAAAGATGAAAGCAAATTCAAACAAATCATTTCATTTTTTGTGTGTGTGGCAAAACCTCATCTAACTGATTTTATTCCCCCTAGATTTAATGAATTATTTGAGCAGATTGATTCTGTTGGTTGGCCTTGTTGGGATGAAATGTTAAGAGAAACATTTAAGTTTTAAACAGTTGGAGCAGTTATATTAGAATCTTTCAGATAAGCCTATCTATGGCACTTTATGCTTTTATATTTAAACTCTTTTCTTTTATTGCCAATAAAAACAGAAATGTTGAGAAGACAGAGTGTGAGCCTATAAGCCAAATGTTGACATGAATGACATTTTTACTCTGATTGTATTTTTATAACTTAAATGGTTTCTCCCAAAAGTCATGAAAAAGCATTGTGATTCATATTTACGACTGATTCTGAATCTATAAAAATGAAATAACCTTGCCATTTTGTGTAGATTTAGAACTGAAAAAAAATTTGAGTAATTTTTAAAATTATGATGTATAGAATATTCTGTTTGTTGCTGGAAATGTATTCTAATTTGACTAAGAATTCAAAAGCAGAGACATTACTTTGCCAACAAAGGTCCATCTAGTCAAGGCTATGGTTTTTCCAGTGCTCATGCATGGATGTGAGAGTTGGACTGTGAAGAAAGCTGAGCACTGAAGAATTGATGCTTTTGAACAGTGGTGTTGGAGAAGACTCTTGAAAGTCCCTCAGACTGCAAGGAGATCCAACCAGTCCATTCTAAAGGAGATCAGCCCTGGGTGTTCATTGGAAGGACTGATGCTAAAGCTGAAACTCCAGTACTTTGACCACCTCATGCAAAGAGTTGACTCATTGGAAAAGACTCTGATGCTGGGAGGGATTGGGGGCAGGAGGAGCAGGGGACGACAGAGGATGAGATGACTGGATGTCATCACCGACTCAATGGACATGAGTTTGAATGAACTCCGGGAGCTGGTGATGGACAGGGAGGCCTGGTGTGCTGCAATTTAACTCGCAAAGAGTTGGATATGACTGAGCTACTGAACTGAACTGAACTGAAGAATAAAAAAAGAATCCAGATAATTTAATTATTTTGAATATTTTAATCAGAAATGTCATTTAAAGCTGTCAGGTAAAAATATAATTTATTTTTCAAACTTAGAGATATTTGTGCTTTAATTTGGGCATTTTTGATAGTGAATACACTGAAAACTGTAAACCTTGTTTTTGGTTGCTTAGGAAAGCTACAGTCCATGGGGTTGCAAAGAGTTGGACATGGCTGAACACATCATGTTCGTCATAACTTGTCACACGAGTAAAATTTAGTTTGTATTGGTTTGACATACTGCACTTCTGATTAGTAATCATAGAAAACTATACTCAAAAACCCTAAGATGACATTCAATAGTATATAATAGCTTTTCCAGTGATGGGATATGGTGTGGCCTATAATTCATGCTGTAGTGTTATTACCTAAAATGTGTCTAGGAACTTTGATCAAGAAACTATCTTCTAAAATGTACATAAGATGTTTCTAGTTCTCTGCACTGAAACATACTCTGAACCTGTCCACATCTGTGTTTTTTGGTCATCATTTGCACTTTTGTACTTTTTTTGCACATTTGCACTTTTCTATCTTAGTTTATATCAGAATTTTTAACATCAGTTTCTAGAACATACTCTGAAGAGTATCTTTATCAGGAAAATCCTATCATCTTCAGAAAAGATGATCATCATCACAAGAAAGTCATGGGTTTAAGAAAAAAGTTTAATGTTAACAAATGAGTAAGTATATCCTATAACTTCAGTTTAAGTTATAGCATGTTCAATCTTTGTTAATGTTCCTTTATATTTAAATCAAAGCATTTATTTCACATACAAAATTAGAAATGTTAATTACTAACACATTTAAGAGAAATAAAATGTAATTATTTCTTGCCCTACTGCATAAAGATTTGTTAAAATGAAAAGTTCTGTTAATTTAAAAGCTATTACAAGTTATGATTAATCTTAACAGTTACAATATTATTGAGGATAAATTGCTTAAACCTGTAATTAAAAGATGAATCACCATTAAAACTATGTAATTTGGAAAGGAAAGGGTCTTGAGTTCAAACACTTTTCTAATTAAATACTAAATCTGGTTAAAATAGGTATAGTACAATACCTTCCCAACACTGGTTTCGAACTAACAGTTTGAGAGATGATTATCTGATATACTTTTCTCTACTTTGATACTGAAATGTAACATGTTAAAGATTGTTTCTATATAATAGGCAAAATCACTGATATCCATGAGTTCTGATCTTTTAAACAGTCATTTCTAAACCATAATAGAATTCAAACTAGACATATTTCCCAATTCTTGATTTGTTCTTAGTATGCCTTAGTAAACTGTGTTTGGACAGGTTGAAACTCAAGAATAAGCAATCATACATAGGGAAATTAGCCCCTGAAAAGAACAGGAATTACAGAGTAGTAACATATTAAAAATAAATGTATGGGATTCTCTGGTGGTCCAGGGGTTGAAAATTCATCTGCCAATGCAGGGAATGTGCATTCCATCCCTTATCTGGGAAAAGCCACGTGTTGTGGAGGAACTAAGCCTGTGTGCCACAACTACTGAGCCTGTGGTCTAGAGCCCACTTGCCACATTAATTGAAACCCATGTGCCTAGAGCCTGTGCTCTGCAACAAGGGAAATCACTGAAATGAATTTGGAATGGAACTCTCTATTCATGCAATTTATAAGTAATAAGCACATTACACATTTAACCATAAGGGCAATTTTAACTTCTAATATGAGGGAAAGAGTTGTACTTTGTCCTAGTTTACTTTTTATTCTCAAGCTCAGTCCGTTATGGTTTTAAATCCTAGGAGGAAGGCAGGTAATAAAACCAAAATCCAGAACACCCACCAACTAACAAAAGTGGAGTGGTGCAAAACAGTGGTTCTGTGAGCTTCTTTGAGAGGTAGGAAGTTATGTGTAGAAGCTAGATATGGAGGATGAAGAAAATAGAAGCTCTGGAAATTTCCTGCTGTGGATGAGTAATTTATGAACATATAGTTTTCAGATAATCAATAACCTTTGAGTATAGTATCACCTAAAAGTTTCTTAAATTAACCTCTTGCTAAGATAAATCAATTAACAGATTAGAATATATAAGAGCCTTCTGAAAGGAACATTATAAGAAACAAACAATGTAAAAAATAACTTTGAATTTTCAAAAGTAAAAGAAAGACTATAAAGTGGTACAAGATAGATTTAGAAAAGGCAGAGGAACCAGAGATCAAATTGCCAACATCTGCTGGATCATAGAAAAAGCAAGGGGATTCCAAAAAAAATCTAAGTCTGCTTCACTCACTACACTAAAGCCTTTGACTGTGTGGATCACCACACACTGTGGAAAATTCTTAAAGAGATGGGAATACCAGACTATCATACCTGTCTCCTGTGAAATCTGTATGCAGAAAAAGAAGCAACAATTAGAACCAGACATGCAACAACGAACAGTTCAAATTTGGGAAAGGAGTATGTCCAAGCTATATATTGTCACTCTGCTTATTTAACTTATATGAAGAGCACATCATGCAAAACGCCAGTCTGGATGACTCACGAGCTAGAATCAAAATTGCCAGGAGAGATATCAAACCTCAGATATGCAGATGTTACCATCCTAATGGCAGAAAGTAATGAAGATCTAAAGGGACTCTTGATGAAGGTGAAAGAGGAGAGTGAAAAAGCTGGCTTAAAACTCAACATTCAAAAAACGAAGATCATGGCATCCTGTCACATCACTTCATGGCATATAGATGAAGGAAAAGTGGAAAGAGTGACAGATTTTCCTTTCTTGGGCTCCAAAATCACTGTGGATGGTGACTACAGCCATGAAGTTAAAAGACAATTGCTCCTTGGAAGAAAAGCTGTGACAAACCTAGACAGTGTATGAAAAAGCAGAGACATTACTTTGTCAACAAATGTCCATATAGTCAAAGCTATGGTTTTTCCAGTAGTCATGTATGGATGTGAGAGTTGGACCATAAATAGGCTCAGTGCCAAAAAGTGATGTTTTCGAATTGTAGTGCTGGAGAAGAATCTTGAAGGTCCCTTGGGCAGCAAGGAGATCAAATTAGTCAATCCTAAAGGAAATCAACCCTGAATATTTATTGTAAAGACTGATATTGAACCTGAACCTCCAATACTTTGGTCACTTGATGTGAAGAGCCAACCTACTGGAAAAGACTATGATGCTGGGAAAGGTTGAGGGCAAGAGGAGAAGAGGGCTAGAGAGGATGAGATGGTTGGATGGCATCACTGACTCAATAACATGAGTTTGAGCAAACTCAGGGAGTTAGTGATGGACAGGGAAGTGTGTTGTGCTTCAGTTCATGGGATAACAGAGTCAGACATGGCTGAGCAACTGAACAACAACAACAATACTGAGACAAACTATAAATTGAAAGGGATAAGTGAGCTTAAAAAGATGGTATTTTCAAGATTTTACATAGTGACACAATATTAACATTATGTAGACTTGAAAAGAGATCTATATATTAAAAATGATTTTAAAATGCAAGGAAAAGAAAGGAAAATGATTCAACACTGAAAAGACAAATAAATGATTATACAAAATAATAACAAAATAGTAGAGTTACATACAGACATATTGATAATTTTATGAAATATTAATGCAAACAATTCAAACAAAATGTAAAGATTGATACAATTGAACTAATGAGCATGGAAATACATCATATCAAAGCTTCTTGCAGTGAAGCTAAAACAAGGCTTAAATGGAAATATTTAGCTTTAAAAGCTAAGCATATTAAATTAGGAAAGGATATATAAAATTGATGACCTAAGTTCTACCTTACAAAAATATGAAAAGTTTAGCCAAGTAAACACAAACACATTTAAAAATAGAAATAAAGTTTTGAAAATATATAAATCAGAAACAGAAAGACAATAGATGATATAAACAAAACCAAGTTTATATGTATATAAATATTGGTTCTTTGAAATCACAAACTAAATTGATTAATTAGCAAAAAGAGCGAGAACACAAATCAACATCATTAGCAATAAAATAGCTGTCACTACAAATTTTCCAAATTTTAAAAGAGTAATAAAAGAACACAGTTCATAATTTTCTGCCAACAAATTTAATAAATTAGACGAAATGAATGTTTCTTGAGAACTATAACTTAAGAAGAAAACTGACACAAAAAGAAATGGAAATTCTGAAAACTTCTATTTTCCATTATAGAAATTGAATATGTTAACAATATTTCCCCCAATTAATTTCTACATAAACATTTCATTACTGGTAAATGTTACTAAAGAACAGATAACAGTCTTACAAAAACTGTTTTAGAAAATGGAGGAGGAAAAATCACTCTTACAACTCATTCTATTAGGTAAGCATAACCCTAATATCAAGAATTAATAAGGATATTATGAAACAGAAAAAGCATGGGTCAATCTTTTTCATGACTATGGATGTAAAACTCTTTAACAAAATATTAACAAATTAACTCCACCATAACATAAAAGAATAATACATCATGAACAAGTAGGGATAATCACAGTAATGCAAGCTTCATTTAATATGTAAAATGCAACAGTTCAGTTCAGTTGCTCAGTAGTGTACTACTCTTTGCAACATTAAAATGCAACAGTAAACATTAACACATTAGTTGAATAAATGTGCAGAGCCATGTGAGGATTTTAAAAGATGTAAAAAAGTGAAAAGCATCTTATAATTGCAGGACATGATTTCCATATTGAATGTACACATTGGTTGCATATAGGTATGGATAAAATTAGACCTTCCTTAAAACAGAAGCTAAAACAACAGATTATTTTCTTTAAGCAGAAATTCTAGAGAAAATGCAATGTTTCAAAAATCAGAATGACTTTGGGCTTTCTGAATAGAATATTGAAGGTAAAACAATTGAGCAGTGAAAGTAAAACATAACAAAAAGACAATGGAATAATGGCACTATATTTCTGCAGGAAAAAATTTAATCTAGAATTTTAACTCCATCTACATTATTAATCAGATTTAGAGTAGAATAAACATATTTTCAGACATGTAAAGTCTATAAATATTTGTATACTGTTATCCATGAAAAAGAGTGGATAATATCCATGAAATGGATAATATTCATGAATAATATCCATGAAAAAGAGTGGACTGTGGATAATATCCACCAACAAATGAAGGAGTATATCAGGACAGAGAAAGATATGAAATATAGAAAATAAATAGAATACAGGGAAGAATTAGAGGGAACCACCAGTATGAAACTAGAAAGAGATCCCAGTATGAAACATATGTGCCAGACATAGAAGTTAACCTCTCCAGATGGTATCTGTGTGACAAGATACAGATATGAGGCCTGATGGACAGCATAATCACTTCTATGTGTTTGCCAACCTTTTCAAGAACAAGAACAACAAAAACCTGGAAGTTATATTCCATGGAATAAGGAATTAGCTTTTACAAACGTATAAAATCTAATCTTTCTACTTAAACAAGAAGTCATAGGATTTAGGACTCAGTAAATTTCATAAAAGAAGTAAATAGGCAGTGACATACATTAATGCTCCATGTTTAAAGCTGGTAATTTTAGATATTATGCAGATATTATCCAAATAATATTAAAAGGATTGCTACAAAGTCTCTCCCTAATTTTCCTCATCTTTCAGTAATAATGTTTCTATTATGGTAGCCACTAAAATTACTTTAATATTATTTGATTCTTAAAAACAATTGCCTTCATGGTATATTTTGATCAAAAGTAATTTAAAAGTAATCTTAGATCTATCACCCCTTAGAAGAGATTTGTTTGGATGACTTAAAAACTTGATTTGAAGTCTAAGATAACTTTCTATACCTATATTTCCTTCATTAATACACATTTCTCTCCCATTTGGAATTGTGACATTTTGATGAGTCTGAAGGGATTCAGGAATTATAATTTTTATCTTTGTTCTGATTATCCTTCTCTTGAATATTGTCAAATGATATTTTTATAATCTATGCTGCCCCCTGTAGTAGTGGAATATGTATTTATTGTTGTTTAGTGACTAAGTCATGTCCAGCTCTTTTGTGACCCCGTGGACTGTAGCCTGCCAGACTCATCTGTACTTGGAATTTTCCAGGCAAGAATACTGGAGTGGGTTGCCATGACCTCCTCCAGGGGATCTTCCCGACCTAGGATCAAATCTGCATCTCCTGCATTGGTAGGTGGATTTTTTTTTTTTTTTACCACTGAGCCACCAGGGAAGCCCTGGAATATATATAGTCTTACTACAAGTAATACTACAAATTAGTCCATTTCCAAAAGCTTTTCCTGCTGTCTCTATGAATTTTTATTTTTTAAACCTTTGTAATACTTTCAATATATTTACCTTTTTCTCTCTGTCTCATCATACTCTTTCTGCATCCCCCCACGAACTATATATTTCTTCTCAGCCAATTCTCTTTGTATTCATCCAGAATATATTTTACTGCTTTGCCCCCCTCCTTACATTTTATATAATTTTCTCTTTTGCTCTGTTTTTCTTCTTTTTCTTTCTTTTACCCATGGGGTTTTTTAACTTGAAGTTTTTAACATGGTCCTCTGAAACATGAATGGATTTTAGAAGATTGAGAAGCACTCTGAAAATGAGTTCATTTTATCTTCATTGAATGTGATTGTTTTTTTTTTCTCAATAGAAGGTCTCTAAAGTCTTAAAGAAGCAAATGAATAATCAGAAAATTATCAGACAAACTTTATAATCTCTCCCATCTTTCCCTCTAGTTTTTTGACATTTTCGTGTCCCAGCAAATTTCTAGTGAAGCAGTTCTATTTCTCTTCTTGTTTTCATTCCTGACTTTCTACTTTCATTTATAAAAAGTTTTTCCTTAAAGAAATTCATCATACCAGAACAGCTTCCTGGAAGTGCCATATAGAAGGAAAAACAAACAAACAATCCAGAAACATGAAGCTTGAATATCTCACGTTTCCTGATTCTCAGGAACAGAAACTAGTAGGATGCTTAATTTCTAAGCATTTCTTGCTGAATCCATGTAATAAAGATAAAATGCCTTGTACTGTTTTTCAGTTTATTTAGAAAACAATACAGACGTCTCACAGCTTTTAGCCTATTAATATACATTGTCTTATGATGTCAAAACATCTTAGAGAAAGCCAGCCATTCTTCCACAATTTCTCTGAAGTAGACAATTATTACAGACTTTTCTCCACTTTCTCTTCCCTCATGACATTTTCCATTCCTAGATAATTTTACTCAGCGTGCTTTAAAGCTAATAATCTGATACTAACTTATTTAAAAAGCTTAGAGGTATGACAGATTTTTCTCATTCAAATGTACTCTGATGTCTACTTTCTGCAGGCTTATATACAACGTTTCATCATGGTTATACATGTCTTTTGGCAGAAACTGTGTCTAATTCATCTTTGTTATGTCCCACTATCTAAAATTACAGATTGTTTGTAGGTACACAAAGTATGTAGAGAAAAGTTAATAGATGAGCACATTAATAAATAAAATTAAGCAAAACAATTTATTTAAATTTCACTCAAACATTGAAGCCAACTAATTAATTTTATAAGATCTATTATTTGAATTGCTTCATATAGGTCAATCTGAAAATAAAAGTGCTTATCAAATTGTATGAAAGATCATAGCAAAAGCTGTTCTAAAAGCAATATACACACAGCACATTAAAAATGTTTGATAATACCTCACTAAAGGAATTTGTTTTATTTAGCATTTCCACAGGCATTAACTTTGGAGACAACTACTGTATTTTAATTCTTCCAGAAGAAAAGTGTTCTATAAGAAAGCATGAGACCATTTGGGAAAATCACAGACTAGCTACTAAACATTATATTTCACTTGATTTATAGAGATAACATAATTAAAACATAGTCCTGAATGTCATGTCATTCCAATATCAACTTTATAAAAATAAAAAAATGTATCACGCTAGCCATACCAAAAAGTACAAAACTGAAGATCAAAAACTGCAGAACTCTACATTTAGCCCACATATACAGAAAAACAAACATATCAAAATATTATTTGTAATTATTTACTTTCAAAATGATCAGTAGAGAGAAATTAAACCTTTTTTTTTATTCAAAAGTTTTATCTTTATTTCAAGATGTTAAGTTGAATGGTCAATATATAAAGAGCAAAACTAATTTGGGATAAGAGTGATACCCCATAATATTGGGGGGAATGAAGTGTCCTTGAAAATGTCATTGGATTGAATTTAAATATCATGATGTACTAAATAGAAATGGGGAAAAGAAGAGAGGTCTCTATTAGCAATGCTTAGTATTGCTGAACAGTCATAGGTTAATTCCACTGAAATTCATATTTCACTGGGAGGGCATTAGAGAATTTCCTCATGATATTCTAAAGTGGCTTTATGAGCTTAAAAAAAGCAAAAAAGCAAATGCAAAGATGAATTTTATTTATGAGGACGCTGTGAAATGAAGGCAAACTGAAAAATAAATATATCACACAGGATGCAAAAGGGAGATGCTTAACATTGGCCATAAGACATTTCCCATTTATTCTGTCAGACTGTTTTTGGGATTTGAACTTATGAGACTGTCTGCTTTCTGCTGTGAGGTATGGGCAAACTGCTGGCAAGGCACTATCAGTGTTCCTTCTGAAAAATCAACAATGACAGTCTTTCCCTAGTCTTGCCTGTGCTCATTATCCATGTCTCCAAAACTAAACCACTTAATACAAATAAAATGTCTTCTCATGTTTAGACCCTTAGAAAGTATACAATAGCTACAGACCAGAAATCATCCCCAGGGAAGAGGGTTTTGCTTGCTGCATAGATTTTTGCCTGGGGGGGAAAAAAAAACTATAAGAGTCAATAGAGTGATTCTGATTCTTCTGATATCAAAAAGTGGGTGCTGCACTGTAATCTCTTTATACTGACATTTACTGAGAAGAGCTGAGGCTCTGGACTCGGGTCTTTTTCACACCTGAGGACTACCATTTATAAGCTATGCACTTCAGAAAATTATTGAATATCTTTAAAATGCAGTCACTTGCCTCATTTGAAAAATCAAGCTCATGACAGCTATCAGATACATAGTACTTACTTAAGGAATATCCGTGTAAGTGTATGCACAGTACATACCATGGAATGAGACTTAGGATGTGTTAATAATAAGATTCCATTTCTTCCCTTTTAAATCATTATAAGCAAAATATCTTTTTTTGTGGAAGTCATCTGCTTCCACAAAATGGTTTATGCTGACACTCATAAACTAATTAGTCTATGTCTGTTAGTCGCTCAGTCGTGTCTACTCTTTGTGACCCCATGGACTGTAGCCTGCCAGACTCCTCTGTACATGGAATTTTCCAGGCAAGAATACTGGAGTGGGTTGCCATTCCCTACTCCAGGGTATCTTCCAGACCCAGGGATAGAACCCGGGTCTCTTTACAGTTTGAGCCACCAGGAAGCCATCTCTACAATCATTATGAATTATTCCATAGAAAGCTAATTTGTTGTTGTTGTTGTTTACTTACTAAGTCGTGTACAACTCTTTTGTGACTCCATGAACTGTAGCCCACCAGGCTCCTCTGTCAGTGGGATTCTCCAGGCAAGAATACTGGAGTGGGTTGCCATTTCCTTCTCTAGGGGATCTTTCTGATCCAGGAATAGAATTCATGTCTCCTGCACTGGCAGGTGGGTTTTTTACTGCTGAGCCACAAGGGAAGCCCTAATAATTCCAAACATATTCACATATTGAAGCAAGCAATATGAAGTTGTTACTGTCATCCTCAGAAGTGTCAGAAGTGGTTAGTAATGTGAATATTATAGGCTCAAAGAGCATATTTTCTCATGACCGTAGCCAGGGTCTTTGGAAATTTTCTGCTACTGTTAAAATCACAATACTGATCAGTCAAGGAAACGGATGATGTTCAGATTAGAAAATCACTAGCATAGATCAGTGGAGAAAGAAACGGTAACCCACTCCAGTATTCTTGCTTGGAGAATCCCAGGAACGGGGCAGCCTGGTGGGCTGCCGTCTATGGGGTTGCACAGAGTTGGACAGGACTGAGGTGACTTAGCAGCAGCAGCAGCAGCAGCATAGATAAGTGTGACCAGAAGGTAAGCAATCTCTAGAAACTTGACACAACAAACAATTTAATTCAATAAAAACAAAGTAGAATTGTTTAATAAGAACTTGGCTTACTCTACAGTCAGATGGTTCTAGAAAACTAAGTGTCCTTTACTGAACTCTACCTGAAATCCACCCTTCATCCAAGGTAAGGAGCAATGGCTGGACTTTGCTGGAGCATTCATGAAGGGATACCCCAAGCCCAAGGTAAGAGAAACCCAAGTAAGATGGTAAGTGTTGCAAGAGGGCATCAGAGGGCAAACACACTGAAACCATACTCATAGAAAACTAGTCACTCTAACCACACTAGGACACAGCCTTGTCTAACTCAATGAAATTAAGCCACGCACGTGGGGCAACCCAAGATGGGCGGATCATGGTGGGGAGATCTGACAGAATGTGGTCCACTGAAGAAGGGAATGGCAAACCACTTCAGTATTCTTGCCTTGAGAATCCCATGAACAGTATGAAAAGGCAAAATGATAAGATACTGAAACAGAAACTCCTAGGTCAGTAGGTACCCAATATGCTACAGGAGATCAGTGGAGAAATAACTCCAGAAAGAATGAAGGGATGGAGCCAAAGCAAAAAGGATACCCAGCTGTGGATGTGACTGGTGATAGAAGCAAGGTCCGATGCTGTAAGAGCAATATTGCCTAGGAACCTAGAGTGTCAGGTCCATGAATCAAGGCAAATTGGAAGTGGTCAAACAAGAGATGGCAAGAGTGAATGTTGACATTCTAGGAATCAGCAAACTGAAATGGACTGGAATGGGTGAATTTAACTCAGATGACCATTATATCTACTACAGCTGGCAGGAATCCCTCAGAAGAAAAGGAGTGGCCATCATGGTCAACAAAAGAGTCCGAAATGCAGTACTTGGATGCAATCTCAAAAACGACAGAATGATCTCTGTGGTTTCCAAGGCAAACCATTCAATATCATGGTAATCCAAGTCTATGCCCCAACCAGTAATGCTGAAGAAGGTGAAGTTGAACTGTTCTATGAAGACCTACAAGACCTTTTAGAACTAACACCCGAAAAAGATGTCCTTTTCATTATAGGGGACTGGAATGCAAAAGTAGGAAGACAAGAAACACCTGGAGTAACAGGCAAATTTGGCCTTGGAATACGGAATGAAGCAGGGCAAAGACTAAGAGAGTTTTGCCAAGAAAATGCACTGGTCATAACAAACACCCTCTTCCAACAACACAAGAGAAGACTCTATACATGGACATCACCTGATGGTCAACACCGAAATCAGATTGATTATATTCTTTGCACACACTGATGGAGAAGCTCTATACAGTCAGCAAAAACAAGACCAGGAGTTGACTGTGGCTCAGACCATGAACTCCTTATTGCCAAATTCAGACTTAAATTGAAGAAAGTAGGGAAAACCACTAGACCATTCAGGTATGACCTAAATCAAATCCCTTATGATTATACAGTGGAAGTGGGAAATAGATTTAAGGGCCTACATCTTATAGATAGAGTGCCTGATGAACTATGGAATGAAGTTCGTGACATTGTACAGGAGACAGGGATCAAGACCATCCCCATGGAAAAGAAATGCAAAAAAGCAAAATGGATGTCTGAGGAGGCCTTACAAATGGCTGTGAAAAGAAGAGAAGCCAAAAGCAAAGGAGAAAAGGAAAGATACAAGCATCTGAATGCAGAGTTCCAAAGAATAGCAGGGAGAGATAAGAAAGCCTTCTTCAGCAATCAATGCAAAGAAATAGAGGAAAACAACAGGCTGGGAAAGACTAGGGATCTCTTCAAGAAAATCAGAGATACCAAAGGAACATTTCATGCAAAGATGGGCTCGATAAAGGACAGAAATGGTATGGACCTAACAGAAGTAGAAGATATTAAGAAGAGATGGCAAGAATACACAGAAGAACTGTACAAAAAAGATCTTCACGACCCAGATAATCACGATGGTGTGATCATTCATCTAGAGCCAGACATCCTGGAATGTGAAGTCAAGTGCACCTTGGAAGCATCACTACAAACAAAGCTAGTGGAGGTGATAGAATTCCAGTTGAGCTATTCCAAATCCTGAAAGATGATGCTGTGAAAGTGCTGTACTCAATATGCCAGGAAATTTGGAAAACTCAGCAGTGGTCACAGGACTGGAAAAGGTCAGTTTTCATTCCAATCCCAAAGAAAGGCAATGCCAAACAATGCTCAAACTACTGCACAATTGCACTCATCTCACATGCTAGTAAAGTAATGCTCAAAATTCTCCAAGCCAGGTTTCAGCAATACATGAACTGTGAACTTCCTGAAGTTCAAGTTGGTTTTAGAAAAGGCAGAGGAAGCAGAGATCAAATTGCCAACATCCGCTGGATCATGGAAAAAGTAGAGAGTTCCAGATAAACATCTATTTCTGATTTATTGACTATGCCAAAGCCTTTGACTGTGTGGATCACAATAAACTGTGGAAAATTCTGAAAGAGATGGGAATACCAGACCACCTGACCTGCCTCTTGAGAAATTTGTATGCAGGTAAGGAAGTAACAGTTAGAACTGGACATGGAACAACAGACTGGTTCCAAATAGGAAAAGGAGTAGGTCAAGGCTGTATATTGTCACCCTGTTCATTTAACTTATATGCAGAGTACATCATGAGAAATGCAGGGCTGGAAGAAGCACAAGCTGGAATCAAGATTGCCGGGAGAAATATCAATAACCTCTGATATGCAGATGACACCACCCTTATGGCAGAAAGTGAAGAGGAACTAAAAAGCCTCTTGATGAAAGTGAAAGTGGAGAGTTAAAAAGTTCTCTTAAAGCTCAACATTCAGAAAACGAAGATCACAGCATCCGGTCCCACCACTTCATGGGAAATAGATGGGGAAACAGTGGAAACAGTGTCAGACTATTTTTTTGAGCTCCAAAATCACTGTAGGTGGTGACTGCAGCCATGAAATTAAAAGACGCTTACTCCTTGGAAGGAAAGTTATGACCAACCTAGATAGCATATTCAAAATCATAGACATTACTTTGCCAACAAAGGTCCATCTAGTCAAGGCTATGGTTTTTCCAGTGGTCCTGTATGGATGTGAGAGTTGGACTGTGAATAAGGCTGAGTGCCGGAGAATTGATGCTTTTGAACTGTGGTGTTGGAGAAGACTCTTGAGAGTCCCTTGGACTACAAGGAGATCCAACCAGTCCTTTCTGAAGGAGATCAGCCCTGGGATCTCTTTGGAAGAAATGATGCTAAAGCTGAAATTCCAGTACATTGGTCACCTCATGCGAAGAGTTGACTCATTGGAAAACACTCTGATGTTGGGAGGGATTGGGGGCAGGAGGAAAAGGCGACGACAGAGGATGAGATGGCAGGATGTCATCACTGACTCGATGGACGTGAGTGTCAGTGAACTCTGGGAGTTGGTAATGGACAGGGAGGCCTGGCATGCTGCGATTCATGGGGTCATAAAGAGTCGGACACGACTGAGGAACTGATCTGATCTGACTGAAATCTAAATTATGAAATATATTCAGCCATTTTTGTTTGCCTAAATTAAAGATACTTGTATAGAATACGAAAACGGAAACCATTAAAATCACAATGGAGCTATGACAGAGGTCCTAATTTTTTTTTTTTTTTTTTTGTGGGGGGGAGTCATTGGAGACTTTCTTTTAGGAATATGGATTTAGTGATATTTCTTTTAGAAACATGACTAGGAAAGGGTATATTAATTTTATTAATGTATATTTCCGGATACATATATATTTAAATGTCAATACATTTGTCTTACATAATGTCTAAATAAAATAATAGGTCTGTTAGTAAAAATTTCTGAGTGAGTTTTGTTATAAGAATGTAGAGAGAAGTTAAGATTCTTAATTTACCCTATGCTTCTTATTAATCTTATGACAATATATCCAAGACATCACATTCATTTAGATATTGTTCATAACATATTTCAAAGGACAAAAGTGGAAGAAAGACAATAGCACAATTTTCTAACTTACTCTGATGCAATATCAAGTGTATGTGGCATGGAAATATTATTTCATAGCTAGAGAAAGGAACTAAAATTGTCTTCATTTCTAGCCATAGATGCTAAACATAAAGGGATTTTATAAAACTTTTGTTTTTTTTATAAAGCACAGAGTAAGCTTAAAATTGGTTATGCACACAAAGCCTTGGACAATTTAAGCATGAAAAATATAATAATAAGTATATTATAAACACATACTTTATAAAATATGACTGCTATATTATTCTTTAAAATCTAGTCTTTAGGATCTGATACCATAGAGATTTGATACCCACAATTTTCAACCCTGAACAGGCTATAGTATGAAACCAGAGATATTTCTAGGCTTCCCTGGTAGCTCAGCCTGCAATACAGGACACCCCGGTTCAATTTCTGGGTCAGGAAGATCTGCTGGAGGAGGGCATGGCAACTCACTCCAGTATTCTTGCCTGGAGAATCCCCATGGACAGAGGAGCCTGACAGGCTACAGCCCATGGGGCCACAAAGAGTCAGACACAACTGAGTAAGCACAGCACAACACAGAGATATTTCTAAATATGTCACCTACAAAATTATAACCTGATTAAATACACACTTTGTGACTGAAAGTTTCTTTCAACATTAAAAAATGATTCTGTGTAAGTTGAAATATAATTGAATATTTTTGTGATCATAAATTCATAGTCTAGCTAGAAGTTCAAATACTTATAATAAACTTTATTCTTCTCTTTCTCAAGAACTATCCCACTATTCTTCTGTCTTTACCTTCAAAATATATCTAAAATTTTACTAGTCTCATTACTATCATACTGGCCTAAGCCACCATTATCTTTTGGCTGTGTTATTCCTACTTTAACTTGCATTATACAGTTTTGATAAAAGAGCAAACAGTCTTACAAATATTATTGATTTTCAGCCACAAATATTTATTCTGGTTTACATTCTATGGATGATTAGGGGTGCCTGCATTTCTATCAGGGTCTCCTAAACTTTTGGGGCCTCACTTCCCTGGTAGCTCAGCTGGTAAAGAATCCACCTGTAATGTGGGAGACTTGGGTTCAATCCCTGGGTTAGGAAGATGCTGTGACAAAAGGAACAGCTACCCCTCCAGTATTCTTGCCTGGAAAATTCCACTGACTGTATAGTTCATGGGGTCACAAAGAGTTGGACACAACTGAGTCACTTTCACTTTCACTTTGCCTTGTGATATAGCTGGGAATGGGCTTCACATTCTTTTATTTTAGCATCAAGGAAGAAGGAACAGCTACTATCTGTGGCATGCTGACTTTATGGAAGATGAGAGTAGCCTGAAGATAGAATAAGTGGCATTGATTGTCTAACTATACACAAGTGCACTTAAAGTTTGTATTTAAATGTGGCGAAAGTCACATCTGATTATGTTTCATTGACCAAAGGTCTATTGCCAAAGCCACAGTCACTATAACTGGAAAGTATATATGTTACTTCAGTTCAGTTCAGTTGCTCAGTTGTGTTCGACTCTTTGTGACCCCATGTCCTGGAGCAAGCCAGGCCTCCATGTCCATCACCAACTCCATGAGTTTATTCAAACTCATGTCCATTGAGTCAGTGATGCCATCCAACCATCTCATCCTCTGTTGTCCCCTTGTCCTCTAGCCTTCAGTTTTTTCCAGCATCAGGGTCTTTTCAAATGAGTCAGTTATTCACATCAGGTGGCCAAAGTACTGGAGTTTCAGCTTTAGCATCAGGCCTTCCAATGAATATTCAGACTGATTTCCTTTAGGATGGACAGGTTGGATCTCCTTGCAGTCCAAGGGACTCTCAAGAGTCTTTTCCAACACCACAGTTCAAAAGCATCAATTCTTTGGTGCTCAGCTTTCTTTTTAGTCCAGCGCTCACATCCATATATGACCACTGGAAAAACCTTAGCCTTGACTAGACGGAGCTTTGTTGGCAAAGTAATGTCTCTGCTTTTTAATATGCTGTCTAGGTTGGTCATAACTTTCCATCCAAGGAGCAAGTGTCTTTTAATTTCATGGATACAGTCACCATCCACAGTAATTTTGGAGCCCCCCAAAATAAAGTCTGTCACTGTTTCCACTGTTTTCCCATTGATTGCCAGGAGAATATCAATAACCTCAGATATGCAGATGACACCACCCTTATGGCAGAAAGTGAAGAGAAACTAAAAAGCCCCTTGATGAAAGTGAAAGTGGAGAGTGAAAAAGTTGGCTTAAAGCTCAACATTCAGAAAACGAAGATCATGGCATCTGGTCCCATCACTTTATGGGAAACAGATGGGGAAACAGTGAAAACAGTGTCAGAGTTTATTTTTGGGGGCTCCAAAATCACTGCAGATGGTGACTGCAGCCATGAAATTGAAAGACACTTACTCCTTGGAAGAAAAGTTATGACCAACGTAAATAGCATATTCAAAAGCAGAGACATTACTTTTTCAACAAAGGCCCATCTAGTCAAGGCTATGGTTTTTCCAGTGGTCATGTATGGATGTGAGAATTGGACTGTGAAGAAACTGAGCGCTGAAGAATTGATGCTTTTGAACTGTAGTGTTGGAGAAGACTCTTGAGAGTCCCTTGGACTGCAAGGAGATCCAACCAGTCCATTCTGAAGGAGATCAGCCCTGGGATTTCTTTGGAGGGAATGATGCTGAAGCTGAAACTCCAGTACTTTGGCCACCTCATGCGAAGAGTTGACTCATTGGAAAAGACTCTGATGCTGGGAGGGGTTGGAGGCAGAAGTAGAAGGGGACGACAGAGGATGAGATGGCTGGATGGCATCACCAACTTGATGGACGTTAGTCTGAGTGAAGTCCGGGAGTTGGTGATGGACAGGGAGGCCTGGAGTGCTGCGATTCATGGGGTCGCAAAGAGTCGGACACGACTGAGTGACTGAACTGAACTGAACTGAGGGGTGACAAACTATTGATGAGTGATATTCCAAAAATAAGCCATCAATGCTGACAACTTTATACAGCCCTACTTTTATCTTTGTTTCTATATCCCTTGTCACACTTTCATTTTAAAGAATCAGAGCTTCCAGTTTCACAATTATGACTCATACCTTATTTCTCAGATATGGTCTCTCAAAACATTTTAGTGTCAAGAATTTTTTGAGTCTCAACTTTAATTTTTATGAACACATGGATAAAGTTTGTATTTATTCACCACTTTTACTCCAAGCATCTAGCAGTAGATATTAAACAACTATGAAATACATGACAAATTTTAAAAAGAAAACACAAATAACCAAGAAAAACCAGACAGTGCAACAGCTAAATTCAATGGTCAAACAATAGCTTTACCAGTAACCCAATAACTCCAATTCAGAGCTCACCGGTTAAACTATATACTATAACACAATGTTACTTCAAAGTATGAACTAAAGACCCATAATTCCTTAAATTAATGATAGGTATAACAAAAGAAAAAGTGTCCCATGGTCAAAATGTTTAGAAGACACTGAATAAAATTCAATTAAATAGGGGAAGAAACAACAAATGAATGAATGAGGATATAGAAAGGAAAATGAAGTTTCCCTAGGCTTTATTCCTGCTGCTGCTAAGTCGATTCAGTCGTGTCTGACTCTGTGCGACCCCATAGACAGCAGCCCACCAGGCTCCCCCATCCCTGGGATTCTCCAGGCAAGAACACTGGAGTGGGTTGCCATTTCCTTCTCTAATGCATGAAAGTGAAAAGTGAAAGTGAAGTCGTTCAGTCGTGTCTGACTCATAGCGACCCCATGGACTGCAGCCTACCAGGCTCCTCTATCCATGGGACTTTCCAGGCAAGAGTACTGGAGTGGGGTGTCATTGCCTTATCCGAGGCTTTATCCCTAGGGACCTGCTAATGAAAATGATTAAAATAATCCCAGACTGCTACTATTTTACACATTTTCATGTAATTTCTGTTGCTCCAGGTAACATATCTTCCAAGTGCTCCATCACTGCACTTAACCAAAAGAATGAGTTAACTGAGAATCACATTCATTATGACAGTTCAGGAGTAGAGAAAGATTTTTATTTTAAATATTGTGCATAGCACATCATATCCACTAGTGGTTGTCAAATGTTTCAGTCTAAAAAGGACACTGAAGATAAACTCAAACCCACACAAATGAAATGTAAAACAGTTTGCCATTGTACTGAATTATTGTTAATGGGCCTTATTAACACAACTATAAAAAGAAATGCAAAACTCTATATATCAGCTTCAAATGAATTCCAGGGAAAACTACAGTACTGTTTAGGATGGTGGTCAGGGAGGTTGTAGCAATGAGTGCATGTGGGGGTGTATGTATTTTGTGCCTGTTTATCCAAATAAAACATATCATCCTGAATATTTCAAGTTTAAAATTGAAATCATTTATTATAAAAGAACATTTTTGCAATCTCAACAGAATAAAAAAAGAAATCCAACTTTGTACTCTGGCCAAAACCTTTCAAGCACAATTTTAACAAGAACAGATATAAAAAGTATCTATGAATTCTCAAAAATTGACATGAAATTTCTTTTGCATCCTCTAGCCTTGCTCAATGACTGTGTTTTGCTAACACTGTCTCTGAGTTCTGATGACTCCTGGTAACTGGAATATGTTGTTAACTGGCCTGCTGGAAGTACTAGTGCAAGCAGCTAATGCATTCTCAGAGCTGCACAGTATGAACACAGCAGGTGTAAAGTAAAAGCAATAATCAAAAATTGAACAAATCTTAAGTGCTATGATTATTACTGTGGGCCAGTTTTTTTTTTTATCCCTTTTGAAACTGCTTGAATTTCCTGCATCTAAAACTATTGATAGGAATATTAGCCCCATATTTTCTTTCTTAGTGATGGGATCTATATAACATTTTTTAAAGCACATAATATTTGAAAAGACTTTCCCAGAGATGTGGACTATTAAATCTACAAATGAAATTCTCTGAAGATACTGAGAAGATTTCTTCAAATAACCTAATAACAGACTAGCAAAATTCGATATAGCGATGGCTGAGATTTTTAACATCAACTTTACTCTACAGAAGTTGTACCCATTGATCAGTTTTGCATTCTTATCAGTAAAAGGAGGACAAGAACTTGTTTAAGAGGTAGAAACTCTTAAGTGGCAGAAAGGCTTTTCATGGATGGTTGAAAAGCAGAATGACGGTAATCAAATTCTAATTTCAGCAGTCACTTAGTTTTGCAAGACCATATTTTGAGCTTAAAGTAAATTTATCTCTATCTTCAATTAGATAAAAATAGACATAGATATTGATGCACATGTAGACACAGAGACAGAGATAGAGATATACTACTTGGAAGCAGGTCACAAATGGGTTTATTAGAACCAAATTATTAAAAGTAAATAATACATTTTACTTATTTACAGAAAAAAATCTTTTCACAGGTTAACATTACAATCTGTCTCCATCAGTAATGTTTAAGAGATGAAAGCTTTAAAAATTGGAAGTGCACATTGCATATGTACCTGAAGTCTTTTACAGAAGGATGCATCCACTTACATAGCATCAGATCAGATCAGTCACTCAGTCCTGTCTGACTCTTTGCGATCCCACGAATCGCAGCAAGCCAGGCCTCCCTGTCCATCACCAACTCCTGGAGTTCACTGAGACTCACGTCCATCGACTCAGTGATGCCATCCAGCCATCTCATCCTCTGTCGTCCTCTTCTCCTCCTGCCTCCAATCCCTCCCAGCATTAGAGTCTTTTCTGTGTAATTATATAATCTTATACACAAAGGCAATGGCACCCCACTCCAGTACTCCTGCCTGGCAAATCCCATGGACGGAGGAGCCTGGAAGGCTGTAGTCCATGGGGTCGCTGAGGGTAGGACACGACTGAGCGACTTCACTTTCACTTTTCACTTTCATGCATTGGAGGAGGAAATGGCAACCCACTCCAGTGTTCTTGCCTGGAGAGCCCCAGGGACAGGGGAGCTTGGTGGGCTTCCGTCTATGGGGCCACACAGAGTCAGACACGACTGAAGTGACTTAGCAGTAGCATACACTTTTCCCCCCTACACCCTGTACCTGATCAACCAGCACATTCTGTAACTTTAAAATATATTTAGAACTAAATCGCTTTTCATCCGTCTATTAGTACTGCTCTGGCCAAGTTACCATGCTTCAGCCTCGGACCTTCATCTCTCATTTGAATTACAGCACTGATCGCTGGAAAATCCCGTGGACAGAGGAGCGTGGTAGGCTACAGTCCACGGGATGGCAAAGAGTCGAACATGACTGAGTGACTTCACTTTCACTTTTTCACTTTCCTGATTGCCTAAATGATCACTGTTCTTGCACCATATTAATCTATTTTAACAGAGCATTCACAGTGATACCATTAGATCTTGTCAGTTTTGAACTCAAAGCATTCCAGTGGTCCCTATCTGATTTAAAGTGAAGGCTAGGTCTTTATAACACTCTACAATGCACTATATAACATCTCCTTGTCCCAGAACATATGTGATCTCATTTCTCATTATTCTTTCTTTCCATCACTGTGTTCCAGGCACACCCATCTCTTTGCTATTTTTTAAATACGCCAGTCACACTCCTACTTAAGACTTCCATACTTATTATTTGTTCTATCTGTAGTGTTCTTCCTCTGGTAACAGTTTTGCTAGCTGGTTTTAGGTTGTTTCTCACATATCACTATCTAAGTGTAACTTCCCTTGCCCGATTTATTTAAAAATCCACCCTTTCACTGTTTCCTAATTCTCTTTTTTTACTTTCTTCTTTCTTAACATAGTAAATACTAATATATTATTTTATATTTATCTTTCCAAATAAAATATAATAAATACATATTTTGTTTACTGCTTTACTGCAGTGTCTAGTACAATATATGTCACACAGAGAGAAGGTGCTCAAGATGTTAATTTAAAACTTATCTTAGATATGGAAAATGATTTTCTATAAATCATAAAATTTTAGAGATAGAAACATTTCAGATGCCCCTTCTTCAGAATTCTTATTTTAGGTAAAGGATACTGAAAAAAAATATTAAGTATCATTTCCACAATTGATTAAAGTCAGAACCTGGAATGGAAGTTAGAATTTTTTGCTGTTGTTTTTATTCTTCATGTGATTACATTTCTTATGTATTACTAATGCAGGGCTGGATGAAGCACAAGCTGGAATCATGATTTCTGGGAGAAATGTCAATAACCTCACATATGTGGATGACACCAGCCTGATGGCAGAAAGCCAAGAGGAACTAAAGGGCCTCTTGATGAAGGTGAAAGAAGATTGAAAAAGCTGGCTTAAAACTCAACATTCAAGAAACTAAGATCATGGCATCCAGTCCCATCACTTCATGGCAAATAGATGGGGAAACAATGGAAACAGTGACAGACTTTATTTTCTTGGGCTCCAAAATCACTGCAAATGGTGACTGCAGACATAAAATTAAAAGATGCTTGCTCCTTGGAAGAAAAGTTATGACAAACCTTGAAAATGTATTAAAAAGCAGAGACATTACCTTGCTTACAAAGGTATGTATAGTCAAAGCTATGCTTTTTTCCATAATCATGTATGACTATGAGTGTTGGACCATAAAGAAAGCTGAGTGCCAAAGAATTGATTCTTTTGAACTGTAGTATTGGAGAAGACCCATGAGAGTCCCTTGAACTGCAAACAAATCAAACTAGTCAAACCTAAAGGAAATCAGCCCTGAATATTCATTGGAAGGACTGATGCACTGATGCTGAAGCTGAAACTCCAATACTTTGGCTACCTGATGCAAAGAACTGACTTATTAGAAAAGACCCTGATGCTGGGAAAGATTGAAGGCAGGAGGAGAAGGGAATGACAGAGGATGAGATGGTTGGATGGCATCACTGACTCGACGGACATGAATTTGAGCAAGCTCTGAGAGTTGGTGATGGACAGGGAAGCCTGGCATGCTGCAGTCCATGGGGGTCACAAAGAGTTGGACATGACTGAGCTACTAAAACTGAACTGAACTCTAAAGGGCAAGTGATGAGATTTTTCCAGTTTTCTAATATCTCTGAGTTATTTTATAACTTTAAATGCATATATGTATATATGCATATATATATATACTCATACACACACACACATGTAAGTTGTGTTGCTTTTTCTCTCTAGTGGGATACTTCAGTACAATGTTGCATAGATATAGTGATTGTGAGCATCTTTATCATTTTCTCCATTTCAGAGAGCAAGCTTTAGCTTTTTCATTATGGAGTACTTTTGTTAACTTTTTGTAGATTCCCTTATTAGATTACAGAAATTCTAAGTAATCATAGTTTGATGTTAGTATCTTTAATAAATGTTTAATAATTGGCCTGTTTTTATTGAGATGATCATATGAACATGAGTTTGAGCAAGCTCCAGGAGACTGAAGGATGGTGTGCTGAGTCCATGGGGTCGCAAAAGACTTGGACATAACTGAGTGACTGAACAACAACAATATCAAGATATTAGTTATAAATTTTAAGAGATAAAATATGCAATATAATTTTAAATAACAAAATATATTCAAGATAACATAAGCATATAAAAGTAATATTCCTAACAGACTGGCAAATCTCAGTTAAGGATTTATTAAAGTTATCTATAATTAGATAGAATACAAAAGGATCTAGATCTCACAGGATATAATAAATCAATTACAATAAGAAACACTACATAGTGAGTGAAAAAATGTACAGTGCAAGCATGTATTATACTGTAAAATACTATAACTGAAAAATGATCATGCCATTATATACTCGACACTGGTGAAATTCTTATTAAAATAATATCTTTAATTCTGAGCTCAGGAGCAAAATGGAGATGTGGACAAATTGAAGTGTGCTCAGTTGAGAGCTACAGAGATATAAAGTGCTGGGAAATCTGGCCTTAGAGGATAGGTTACAGTAATTTGGATTACTGAGACTGAATCAAAGATGGCTGAGCTAATATTAGATAATAGTTATCAAATGTAAAAATAGTTAAATTTTAAAGAACGAGAACCAGTGGGAGTTAAGAAAGGGACCAAGGATGTATCTCTGCAGCATACCGAAATTAGGTTAACTGTAATGAAACTTTTCTCTGTATGGGAGAATTATTAAATGAAAAGATGTTACTGAGAACAGTATTTTCATCTGGCAATTTAAAATGGCCTATTGCTTCTCAGTGTTCAGGATTGATTAAATCTTCCCTTTAATGTGGGTATGGATAAAGTAACAAAGCAAATTCTCTCCTGGTTATTTCATGTCTGGTTCTCATTAATTGTTCCAGTTCTTCTTGAACTAGTGTTTGACTATGCTTTAACCGTAATTTCATTTTGCACAGATATCTTGGTCACTTTTGGCTGTAATCAAATTTAACATAACTGAATAATGTTTGGATAAAAATGTTATGAGATTCTCATAAACTCTAATACATAAAGACTCTTGCAATATCTTTCTAACTTTTTAAAATCTTCTAACCCTTTACCCTCAGAGGTCCCATTCATTAAACCGCATCCTACGTTCTTGCAGAGGAAATAATTTCTTCTTTTAGCAGAGCTCTCTCTGGTCATGATAATGATAATTTTTTCTAAGAAAGAAAACAAATGCACATTACCTGTTTGAACATCTCTGTAGTCAGGGGAACAAAGATTATACTTTTCTCTTGTGCTTAAGAGAAAGTGAAAGTCACTCAGTCATGTCTGACTCTTTGAGAACCCATGGATTATATAGTCCATGGAATTCTCCAGGCCAGAATACTAGAGTAGGTAGCCGTTCCCTTCTCCAGCGAATCCTCCCAACCAGGGATCGAACCCAGGTTTCCCACATTGGAGGTGGATTCTTTACCAGCTGAGCCACAAGGAAGCCCAAGAATACTGGAGTGTGTAGCCCAGCCCTTCTCCAGTGGATCTTCTGGGAAGAAATGTGATTGACAGTATTGTCTAACTCTTGCTATCTGTATTGTTGTAAAGGTAGGGAATGTCTATGCATTCTGTCATTTGGAGTTGAAAAGAAATAGCTTGATATCAGCCTCTGGGAACATTGTTTTCCCAGCAAAAACAGATTTTTTTTTCTTTAGAAAGTTTTCCAATTTTCCCTTTCCAAAATATATTTCATATCATTTCATGTCTTCCTAGTTAAAAAAAAAAATACGTGAAGAAAATCCATTTTTAATTTTCACCAAAAATTCCATTTTCATTATTGAAGTATTTAAAATGTTCTTCTCTCTATTTAAGGTATATATATAAAGCTACTATAAAGGTATATATTAAGGTATATATTGCTACTATAAAAATACACAAACATCATATTCTTATTATATAAAGTGTTACTATTAAGTGGTTTAAAAATTATTCACAATTTTATATCATAGAGATATGGAAGGCTGCAGTCCATGGGGTCGCTGAGGGTGGGACACGATTGAGCGACTTCACTTTCACTTTTCACTTTCATGCATTGGAGAAGGAAATGGCAACCCACTCCAGTGTTCTTGCCTGGAGATCCCAGGGACGAGGGAGCCTGATGGGCTGCCGTCTATGGGGTCGCACAGAGTCGGATACGACTGAAGCGACTTAGCAGCAGCAGCAGCATGATATGACACTTTAGGGGATTTAGGGATTTCCCTGGAGGTCCAATGATTAAGAATCCACCTGCTAATGCAGGTTCAATCCCTGGTCTGGAAAGATCCTACATGCCATGGAACAACTAAGCCCGAGCACCACAGCTACTGAGCCGCTAGAGTCTGAGAGCTGCCACTACTGAGCCCAAGTGCAACAACTATAGAAGCCTGCATGTGTAGAGCCTGTGCTCCACAACTAGAGAAGCCACCACAATGAGAAGTCTGTGCACTGCAATGAATAGCAGCCCCCACTCACTGCAACTAGAGAAAGCCCACACGCAGCAAAGAAGACCCACCACAGCCAAATAAATAAATAAAAATCTTAAAGCAAAATAAAATAGGGGATTTATATTTTGAGAGACAACAATTGTTAAGTATTGCTTCCCTCATAGCTCAGTTGGTAAAGAATCTGCCTGTAATGCAGGAGACCTGGGTTCGATTCCTGGGTTGGGAAGATCCCCTGGGGAAGGAAATGGCAATCCACTCCAGTATTCTTGCCTGGAAAATCCCATGGACAAGGGAGCCTTACAGGCTACAGTCCACGGGGTTGCAAGAGTCAGACACGACTTAGCAACTAAACAATCACCATCACCAATACAACTTAAATGAATAATTTTTAAAAGTTCATTTTAATCAAATTAAGATGTTTTTTCAAATACACTTTTATAATTCATCATCTCCAGTATTTAACATATAGTGAACTTCTTTCCACATCATTAAGTTCAAATTTATTCTGTTTTAACAGCTGCATAGTAATCCACTGTTGTAAGGTTGCCACATATAGTTATGTAGATTTTCCATTAATCAAGGGTATGTTACTGTGGGTAGAGGTGGGACTGAAATTTAGTCCATATAACCTTGACACAGCTCTGTAATCACCTGCACCTAGTCAGAGGAATTCCTTTTTTAAAATTAACACAAATTATCCATATGGGTAGCAATGGTTCCATAGTTTTAATTGAAAAGTTACAAGTGCATAGTTTAAAATACCAAATAACTCAACAAGGCTTATAACCAAGTATAACAGTATACCTGTCTCAAATCTTCCCATCCCTAATTTCTGATATCTATTTCCATCATCCTCAATTTTTGAATTGAAGCTATTTCTTTTGAAATTTATATCCACATTTATCAATAAGATAATTACACCCCATATATTAATTTTTCAGTTTCAGATGTTATCTACTGAATTCCTACTATGAAAAAAAAATGGGAATTTCCTTTTCTTTATTGTCAACCACACTAATTTCACAATGCCAGATGTACAGAGTGTTTCCAATAAAATTACTTAAATATTTTTACTAGATCAATATTTAATATCCACATGGTTATGATTACACATATTGTATTTATTATTAAAGTGCTATTTTACATTTCTAATTTATTTCCTTTTTTAAATTTTTTTTATTTTACAGCTTTAGATTATGGTTTTTAATTTAATACATCAAAAGCATTTTCAATGTCACTACATATTTGAAAACCTGATTCTATGGCTTATTATTTTTATTTATTTATTTATTTTTGTTTTTTATTTTTTATTTTACTTTACAATATTGTATTGGTTTTGCCATACATCAACATGTTGTTTTAACATCTCTTAATCATTATTTTATTTGCTTATATGTGGTTAAAGATAACTTGCTATTTTGCTAAGTCACTCAGTCATGTCTGACTCTATGGTGTCATGGACTGTAGCCTGTCAGTCTCCTCTGCCCGTGGAATTTTCCAGGCAAGAATCCTGGAGCAGGTTACCATTTCCTACTCCAGGGGATCTTCTCCATCCAGATATCAAATCTGCATCTCTTGCATCTCCTGCATTAGCAGGCAGATTCTTTACCACTTTTTTAAAGTACCACTCGCGCCACCTGGGAAGCTCTATTTAGTATTAATTCATCCCAGTACTCCTCTCTGAAAATATAACTATAATTTCATTCATACATTACATACTTTATTGGTTTAATTTTTTTTCCTTAGATAAATACTTCATGAAGCCCTCTTTTCTTTCTCCAATATGGAGTCTGTTCTTTAATGCTGCAAAATAGCTGTTATTTTGTCACCTTGAGATCTCCATTCAGCCTCACCAGAGATGTTCCAAACAATTCTTTCCTGCATTGGATCCCTGTTTTCTGATTTTCCTTTTTTCCCTTACTCTTGATGTATGGTTTTAATTTTATAGATCCATATCTTACAGTAGGTGATTGGAAATAGATTGAAAACGAATTTTTTGAGGTCTTGGATGTCTGTAAACAAAATGAGAATGGTAGCTAATGCTTATTAAGAATTTCCTAAATATCAGAGACTGCTCTCTGCCTTTTATACTTATTTACTTGTTTAGTCTTCAAAACAACATTGAAATATAATTGATTACTATTTCCTAAGAAAAAGAGAAATTTAAGAAATTTAAATTTGAACTCTAAGTCACGGAGAGGGTGGTTTTACCACTGTATAATACTTGAAATCAGGCTTAACCCTTAAACTACACAACCCCCCAATTGCATTATTCTACCACCACATGCTATAAATAACTAGAATTGATGAAGAATTCTAACTTTTAATGGCACTGATATATTTATTTTCTGTTTCTTCACTGTTCCTTTCTATTTTCACTGTTACTTCTTTATATGGTTGGATGCTGGATATCTTATGTGGGTCCTCTAATGTTGTCATTTTCCCCAGCATTCTCTATTTATGTTCTGGAAAGCTTTGTTAACTTTATTTTTCAACACTTTTACTGAAATTTTAATTTTTCTTGACATTTTATTTTTCAATAATTTCCCCCTATTGTTCTCAGCCACTTTTTCTTGATCCATGAATACACTCTCCTTCCATATATATATATATATATATATATATATATATATATATAAAGAGAGAGAGAGAGACTGTTGGGTTTATTTGTCAGGTGATCAGGTTGAAAAGGGACTTGAACTCTCAAGTCTATGACTTTCTCAGTTACCCAGGAGGACAATTATTTAATATTCTGTCTACAAATTACAAGGTTAGCAGCCAGAGTTCTCAGAGTTGAGTAAGAGAAGAGGTTTTACTATTCCCTACATCAGTTTGGGGACTTCCCTGGTGATAAAGATGGTAAAGAAGTCTCCTGCAATGCAGGAGACCCCGGTTTGATCTTTGGGTTGGGAAGAACCCATGCAGAAGAGAACAGAGACTCACTCCAGTACTGTTGCCTGGAGAATTCCATGGACAGAGGACGCTGACAGGAGGTTGCAAAGAGTCAGACATGGTTGAGCAATTAACACTTTCACTTTCATGCAAATCAGCTTTTACAGATCCCTGAACCTCCACATAATATCTCTATATGCTTATTGCCCCTGTGTCTAGAGCCATGCCTGGCTCAGTCTCTTTAGACAACAAAACTTTAATTCTTTCTGGATTTTTAAGCAATTCTCCTTTTCATCAGCCCCAACAGTAAGCCACTTTCAGAGGTGCCTCCAATTTTTGTGAGTAAAGTTCTGTGAGTCAAACGTGCTTCTCGCTGAGCTTTCCTCACTGCCGGATTAGAATTCCCTTCTGCTTTGATAATAATCAGTTAGGTGTTCATCAGTTTTTCCATGTTCCACAATTTAAATTATTTCACCCTTTCTATATTTTGTTCTTATGGATGCACATATAAACTTTTATCCTTGTTCTGAGTTTTCAGTGTGACTTTTGGGAACAAGTATAAATAACATATGTTCGATCCACCTAGATTACCAGAAGTTGGTCTTCATTTATAAAATAAAACCCAAGACCTCTTAAGTTATCACTGGAAATAGAATATCCTCATGAAAAGAGGCATATGAACTATGTGGACCTAATATCTTTCTCTGAAATTCTTGTTTCTCTTGTTTGTGATATGCCACAAACCATCATTCCAACCTGTTCCACCCACCTCACTCTCTTACTATAATTTACCAAAATGTGGGCAGCTTTCTTATCTTCTCTCCTCCTTTACTAACACAAAATAATTTAATTATTCCATAAGCATTTAATTAGACAAAAGATAATTTTTAAGAAAACTGATAGGAGTATGTAAAGTTTTTTGCTAGCAAGGCCCTATGTCAACCATGGGTGCTCAAGATAAAAAACACACATAGGAATTACTAACTCCACATTTTATGTCAGCTGTACTTCAATTCTGGATCATTGCCATCCACAAACAAGTTACTTTTTTATTTATTTATTTTTAATTGATGTATAATTATAATATTGTGTTGATTTCTTGTACATCTGTATATGTGTGTGCCACTTGTTTACATAGGATGGTTCACTGTAAATGATTTAAAATCTTTCTTGTTTTCTTGCTCTCATAAGGTTTATTTATTTTTATTCATATAATTTCAATAAGTCTGCTTTTCCCTTATCATAATATAAATTTCCTCTCTTTCAGAATTTATTTCCAATCTGTTTAATCACAGCAAAATTTTAAAGGTAAACACAGTTCCTTCTTCCTTCAATAGAAGATATTATATAGCATATATAATGTTCATATAACAGAAGTGCAGGATAAACTTGACCAATAAAATAATTTTTCACACTTTCCCAAGAATTCATTGAGAAGAAAATCTGATGATTCAGAAAATGTTAGATTGCCAACATTTTTTTTCACCTTCACCTTCAATTTCAATGGCAAGTGGTTGTTTTAACATTGTCTATGTCATTTTCCTTGGTATCCAGTAGAACACATCACCATTTAATTTATTGACAAACATTGTTATTTGTACAAAATAATCAGAGGATAGGGAACAATTCTGAAAACATGCATTTTTTTTTTCAGAAAAAGTGTAATATAACTCAGAGGTTGCAGAAAAGAAAAATTAATGTGAGAGTAGAACAAGCAGAGGAAAATAATCATTAAACTGGAGGAAGCAACTTTAAAAACACAGAAATAAATTAAGATACTTTGAGGTTGGCTGAATCCTGGGGTAGGAAAGATGACTATTTTATGGAAAACTTACATGAGCACATGACTTATAAGGGAAAATGTACTGATTATATAGAAAGAGATGATTCAGTTCAGTTCAGTTCAGTTGCTCAGTTGTTTCCGACTCTTTGCAACCCCATGAACTGCAGCACACCAGGCCTCCCTGTCCGTCACCAACACCCAGAGCCTACGCAAACTCATGTCTATTGAGCTGGTGATGTCATCCAACCATCTCATCCTCTGTCGTCCCCTTCTCTTCCTGCCCTCAATCTTTCACAGCATCAGGGTCTTTTCAAATGAGTCAGCTCTTTTCATCAGGTGGCCAAAGTATTGGAGTTAGGGTTAGTGCAATAAACATCAGCCCTTCCAATGAACACCAAAGACTGATCTGCTTTTGGATGGACTGGTTGGATCTCATGCAGTCCAAGGGACACTCAAGAGTCTTCTCCAAACCACAGTTCAAAAGCATCAATACTTCGGCACTCAGATTTCTTTATAGTCCAACTCTCACATCCATACATGACTACTGGAAAAACCATAGCCTTGACTAGATGCGCTTTGTTGACAAAGTAATGACTCTGCTTTCTAATATGCCATCTAGGTTGGTCATAACTTTCCTTCCAAGGAATAAGCGTCTCTTAATTTCATGGCTACAATCATCATCTGCCATGATTTGAAGCCCCCCCAAAATAAAGTCGGTTACTATTTCCACTGTTTCCCGATCTGTTTGCAATGAAATGATGGGACCCGATGCCATGATCTTAGTTTTCTGAATGTTGAGCTTTAAGTGAATTTTTTCACTCTCCTCTTTCACTTTCATCAAGAGATTCTTTAGTTCTTCTTCACTTTCTGCCATAAGGATGGTGTCATCTGTATATCTCAGGTTATTGATATTTCTCCTGGCAATTCAGGAGAAAAAGCTAGATTCCAGCCTGTTCTTCATCCAGCCCAGCATTTCTCATGATGTACTCTGCATAGAAGTTCAATAAGCAGGGTGACAATATGTAGCCTCGACGTACTCCTTTTCCTATTTGGAACCAGTCTGTTGTTCCAGGTCCAGTTCTAACTGTTGCTTCCTGATCTGCATATAGGTTTCTCAAGAGGCAGGTCAGGTGGTCTGGTATTCCCATCTCTTTCAGTATTTTCCACAGTGTGTTGTGATCCACACAGTCAAAGGCTTTGGCATAGTCAATAAAGCAGAAATAGATGTTTTTCTGGAACTCTTTAGCTTTTTCCATGATCCAGCAGATGTTGGCAATTTGATCTCTGGTTCCTCTGCCTTTTCTAAAACCAGCTTGAACTATAGGAAGTTCACAGTTCACGAATTGCTGAAGCCTGGCTTGGAGAATTTTGAACATTACTAGCATGTGAGGTGAGTGCAATTGTGCAGTAGCTTGAGCATTCTTTGGCATTGCCTTTCTTTGGGATTGGAATGAAAACTGACATTTTCCAGTCCTGTGGCCACTGCTGCGTTTTCCAAATTTGCTGACATATTGAGTGCAGCACTTTCACAGCACCATCTTTCAGGATTTGAAATAGCTCAACTGGAGTTCCATCACCTCCACTAGCTTTGTTCATAGTGATGTTTCCTAAGGACCATTTGACTTCACATTCCAGAATGTCTGGCCCTAGGTGAGTGATTACACCATCATGATTATCTGAGTCATGAAGATCTTTTTTTTTGTATAGTTCTTCTGTGTATTCTTGCTATCTCTTCTTAATATCTTCTGCTTCTCTTAGGTCTATATCATTTCTGTCCTTTATCGAGCCCATCTTTGCATGAAATATTCCCTTGGTATCTCTCATTTTCTTGAAGAGATCTCTAGTCTTTCCCATTCTGTTTTCTTCTATTTCTTTGCATTGATCGCTGAGGAAGGCTTTCTTATCTCTCCTTGCTATTCCTTGGAACTCTGCATTCAGATGCTTGTATATTTCCTTTTCTCCTTTGTTTTTTGTTTCTCTTATTTTCACATCTATATGTAAGGCCTCCTCAGATATCCATTTTGTTGTTTTGCATTTCTTTTTCTTGGGGATGGTCTTGATCCCTGTCTCCTGTACAATATCACGAACCTCCATCCATAGTTCATCAGGCACTCTGTCTATCAGATCTTGTCCCTGAAATCTATTTCTCACTTCCACTGTATAATCATAAGGGATTTGATTTAGGTCATCTCCGGATGGTCTAGTGGTTTTCCCCACTTTCTTCATTTTAAGTCTGAATTTGGCAATAAAGAGTTCATGATCTGAGCCACAGTCCACTCCCAGTCTTGTTTTTGCTCACTGTATAGAGCTTCTCCATTTGTGATGGTATTTTTGAGTATTTGAGCCTTTTAAATGGGTTTTATATTTATAGTAATACTATACCAAACTATAGTTATTCTTTTGGTTTTGTTTCAGACAGTGTTATCAAACACCAAAGGGAAATATTTAATATCTTTCAGAACTGAAATTTTTCAGTATAACTAAAGATAATTATATAACAGTAGGTAAACTACTAAATCTAAATCTAGAATACAAACATAGTTCATATATTTTTATTAAATATATTTCCATATATATATAGGAAATATATATAAAATATATTTCCATAAACATATATCCAGGCCCAATATCCTGAGAAGCTAGACATATATAAGGACCTACATTCCTAAGATATAAATAAGCTTTCAATCTTATTGATTAGAAGCATTCACTTTGAAATCATTGGAAACAATAGTATTTGCCAAGTTACCCATGTTATGTGTAAAATAAAATGATTCTCCAAAAGTAAACTCCACTTGTTGATTTCTGCAGGTACATACAAAGTGGAAAAATTCACATCTTCCTACACACTATGCCATTTCTTCTGAACATGGAATAAGTATGTTTCTCTCCCTCACTACAGTTCCTTCAAACTGGAAAAGGTGCAGAAAAAGTTGTGAAGTTTTCTGTTTGTTTGTTCATTTTTTTGTTTGTTTTAAATAGGAAACTTTAGGTACTATCACTAATGATAGGTTTCTTTCCATGTGATATTTATGGTGAATACTTTTTTCTGAACTTTTTTCAAGTATATATTTGAGTATAAATGTGCTAAATCTCACAGAGTTATTCTATGTTTGATGGTAGGATCTACGTCTAACTTTGTCAGTAGAAATGTCCTAGATCTAACAGAGATATTTTATGTTTGATGATAGGATTCACGTCTAACTTTGTTATTTATGAACCTCTATATTTTAATTTAGTACCTGCTTGTATAATTCAGAATATATATTTTGGATAGTTGAAGAGTGAATAAATAAATCAATAAATGCCCCCTCCCAAATACTTTTAGTCAAAACACCAAATACTCTTAACAAAGTACACATATGACAATATTATTTATTATGCATGATTCTGCTGTTAGCACATGCAAATTGTGCCTAACATTCATTTCTAGTTTGATAATCCAAAGTATTTTAAATTTAAAGATACCTATGATTTTCAAATGCATTTTGATGTTTAGGGACTATAATTAAAATAAAGTTTATTGTAAATTTTTACTTTAATTGTATATATGTTAATTCCTTAAATTTAAAATGTCTACTAAATCATTACAGCTCTATTTTTTCAAATCAAGGATGAGAGTCTTGCAAAGTCATCCATTAAGCCAATACTTCTCAAACTTGAGGGAACATACAAATCAACTAGAGAGCAAGGTAAAAGTCCAAATTACCATAATTTTCCCGTAACGATTTTGGTTCAGTTTCTCTAAAATACTCTACTTTTCCAAGCATTCAGATTGTCTCTGATGCAGCGGGCATCTAATCTTATTTTGAGATTCACTGGAGTGAGGTGTAAATTATATGACAGCAGACACTGTGTTATAATTTGGTTCTCCCAAGAGTTGATCTTATAAGGATTCAAACGAGAGCAGTGGCTAGCTGGAGCTTAATCCCATAGAGAAACTCTGAGAAATTTTATAACATAAACACCTCAGTATTATCCTACTAACAGGAAAAGAGAATTGGAGTTTTATATATACTAACTTCAGAGAGTCACTGGCAAAGACCTCTCCCAAAGAGTTGGTATCTCTTCACTTTCAGTCCACTTGGGTAGGTTAGCTGGGTTTTCTACAGTTCTTGAATGGTTCAGATGCAGACTGGCATGTGGAAGTCCACTTGGGTAGGTTAGCTGGGTTTTTTACAGTTCAGGTACAGCACAGATGCAGACTGGCATGTGGAAGTCACAGGGAGCACCTACTAATAATGCCTGAGCACCACAGACAAGGCATTAACAATGTCTACCACAAAATTAGGTCTGCATATTTATACCTCTCTTCTTAGTACCTACAACATAAAAGGCAATAAATAAGTATTTTTAAATAAATAACAAAGAATCAATGAAACAAAACAGACACAACTTGTAAGTAAGTGAAAGATTTATATTATATTCAAATAAAATGATATAAGTGATTAAGGTGAAATGCTAAGCCCTGATTGCATGGCATTCTGGGTAGTAGATTGTGAAGTCTGGCAGTTTTCCTCTTTATGTGAATTTTCATCATCTTAGTGGGCACCATAGAACTGTCTATTCTTTATTGGAACTTCCTCCTCTCACACATCTCCTCTAGAAACTCCTTCAGGAATATTTTTTCTAAAATTACTCTTAATAGAAAGATACCAAAGCTTTAACGGAAAGCTTTATGTTACAAAACAAATGTTGGTTCTAGTTCATATCCTTCTTTCTTCTTAATTAAATATTAATCCATTTTATCTGTTTAATCTTTATTATTTACATCAGCATTGCTTTAAGCCATCACAAAAGCAAATAGAGAAGTAGATATGAAAATTTTAGTCTTAAAAAAAAAAAAAAGAAAATTTTAGTCTTAGAAAACAGCACAAGTAAATCTATATCTAATCGGCAGCTTTTTGTTCCAAGAACACTTTGTGAATGCTCATATGCAAATGTATCACACACACATACAAATCCATATCCCTAAGTTAGAATGCATGCCATCAAATAGCTCAAAAATGTTGCTCCAGATATAAAGTGGAATGGCCTTTCATATTCTCTGTCTTATTAATCGTTCTCATATTTTGCATTCATATCTAAAGAATTAAGGTCATAAAACTTGGAAGCTGAAAAAAATTCAGTATCTCAAATAGCCATTTCACATCCTGCTAAGTATTGGAGGGGGGAGGGAATGTATAAGCAAGCAATTAACTGGTCCTTAACTAGAAGTATCATACAGCTATACAGGAAATACTCAGTTCCACACCCATAACCAATTTCTTGTCAAAAGTAGAGATCAGAATTCAAAGCCCTAAAAATGCCAATAAGGTAACAAAGAGGTATCGATCTAGCCACATATTGGGTCATAGCAAATGGAGAAGAGAGAATTAAACTCTATGTACTATACAATATCTTGCTTAAGATCACAGAAATAAAATAAAGTGATCCATGTGCCTGCACAAGGGCAGGTACACACATGTGTGCACATATACACTATTTTCTGGGAGACTAAATAAAACATTTTTCTATAACCAAGTTATAATCCTAGATTTGGATAAAATGATATTTTCCTTAAACAAAGAAGTCATGTGATTTTAATTTGATATCACACCCTTAATTTTTTAGTAATTTTACATCAATTTTATTTCATCTATCACTCAGTTAAAATCTTCTTCTATCTGTAAAAATGTTTTAAGGAATGTCTATGTATTTGAACAAAACCAAGAGCTATAAAAATGCCTATATGGAACACATTTAGCCTCAATAGTATACAATGAAGTAGAAATTGCATCATAGGACATTATGGTCCAAGGAGCAGGATAAGGAAAGATTTTAATGGATTTTCCAAGGGTGTGGTCAGGTTTATTTAGAATGGACCATATAAGACAGTGGGCAACCAAAGAACATTACTTTTGTCTTCTGAAATAAACATTACACATGAATCTTTTTTTTTTTTTTTTTTTTTTAATTGAAATAATATATCTTATTCTTGTGATTAATAAAATTTACACAGATAACAATTCTGAAAGTAAGGTGTATATACTCACAGTTCCAATGAAAAGCCCAACTAGATATTCTTTTATCACTTATCTTCTTCTTACGTGAGTTTTTCAGTAAATTAGAAATCAAAGCAAAACAAAGCTGGTTAATAGGGGTTCAGGACTGGGAACATGTGTACACCCGTGGCGGATTCATGTTGATGTATGGCAAAACCAATACAATATTGTAAAGTAATTAGCCTCTAATTAAATTAAATAAATTTAAATAAAAATTTCTTAAAATATTTATACTTTTTAATTTATATAACACCTTATAATTTATAAAGTTTTTTTCATGTTTATTATCTTACACAATCCTTAATGCAATCTTGCTAAGACACTGATCCAAAGTGAAAGTGCTCCTGAGTGAAACTTTAGGAAAAACAGTAATTCCTATATAAAAACCTTCAGGTAATTCCTATATATATATATTAAAAAAAACAACAACATTAAGCCATGTAAAAGACTTTAAGCCAATATACCTTGACATCAATGTGTTTTTCTAATGTATGTGAAAATTTCAAATGCGAACATGTTCACTTTTTTCATACTGCTCGATAATAAATACTAAAATAATACATTAAATGAAGTATTACACTGAGATTGTAGATGAATCTTATCAGATTTTAGGATCTCTTTCTTAACAAAGCGATCTTTGCAAGTTCCTTAAACTACTCAGCACACCTATTGTGAGGATCAGTGGAAATCATTTATTTAAAGCACTTAGTACAATGCTTAACTAGTGGTAAGTGCTCATTAAACACTGCTTTCTGTTATTTCATTATTATTACTATTATTATGCCTTCACAAAGACCAAAGACGAGTGGGACTGGATTTATGGGTAACATTCAGAAAGCTCTTAGTAAAACATAAAAATAATAATAATAGCTGACATCTGTCCAAGGACAAAATGTTTCAAGAACTGTACAAAGAGCGTGAACTTATTTAGTGCTCTCATCAATCCTATTACATTTCCAATTGCACATGAAGAATCTGACCCTCTGGGATATGAAGCATCTTGCTCAAGGTTACCTATAGAAATGGCAGGGCTGGCATTTAAACTCAGACCATATAGAGTTGGAGTCAGGCTCTTAACTAATATTCTATACAGGCTCTTGATAAGAAAATCCAATGATCCATAGAGAAACCATGTGGGTTAAAACACCACATACGGCAGATAGTTAAGGAATGGCAGCATATGAAGGAGGAAAGAATAGCTATATTTTTGTTAGTCACATCTGATTCATGGCGTTCATCAAAAAAAAATTAAGAGGAATTGGAAATCAGCTACTAGAATATTACTATATCAAACGTTCAAATGCCACAAATAATTAGGGTGTGTTTCAGTTCAGTTCAGTCCCTCAGTCTTAACTCACTCTTTGCGACTCCATGAACTGCAGCATGCCAGGCCTCCCTGTCCATCACCAACTCCCGGACATTACCCAAACTCATGTCGATCAAGTTGGTGATGCCATCCAGCCATTCAATCTCCATTGTCCCCTTCTCCTCCTGCCCCCAATCCCTCCCAGCATCAGGGTCTTTTTCCAATGAGTCAGCTTTTCACATGAGGTGGCCAAAGTATTGGAGCTTCAGCCTCAGCATCAGTCCTTCCAATGAACACCCAGGACTGATCTCCTTTAGGATGGACTGGTTGGATCTCCTTGCAGTCCAAGGGACTCTCAAGAGTCTTCTCCAACACCACAGTTCAAAACCATCAGTTCTTCGGCACTCAGCTTTCTTCACAGTCCAACTCTCACATCCATACATGACCACAGGAAAAACCATAGCCTTGACTAGACGGAACTTTGTTGGCAAAATAATGCCTCTGCTTTTTAATATACTGTCTAGGTTGGTAATAACTTTCCTTCCAAGAAGTGTCTTTTATTTTCATGGCTGCAATCACTATCTGCAGTGATTTGGGAACCCCCCAAAATAAAGTCTGACACTGTTTCCACTGTTTCCCCATCTATTTCCCATGAAGTGATGGGACCAGATGCCATGATCTTAGTTTTCTGAATGTTGAGCTTTAAGCCAACTTTTTCACTCCCCTCTTTCAATTTCAACAAGAGACTTTTTAGTTACTCTTTACTAAGGAAATGGAAATCCACTCCAGTACTATTGTCTGGAAAATCCCATGGACAGAGAATCGTGGTAGGCTACAGTTCATGGGGTCACAAAGAGTCGGACACGACTGAGCTAATTCACTTTCACTTTCTGCCATAAGGATGTATCATCTGCATATCTGAGGTTATTGATATTTCTCCCAGCAATCTTGATTCCAGCTTGTGCTTCTTCCAGATGTGTTTACTTAGGGATGAATAGCCTGTATAGCAGACTGCATAGAATTTTTATGCTTTTGGGTATGTTTTGTCACAATTAATTCATTCTTTTTTTATATTCTTTTGCCTTACTATATATATAAACAAATATGTACAATGAATAATATATGTTACATACCATGTACATATATCCTAAATTAAAATATTTTTTTTAAATATTGGACTGGAGAAGGGAATGGCAAACCACTACAGTATTCTTGCCATAAGAACCCCATGAACAGTATGAAAAGGCAAAATGATAGGATACTGAAAGAGGAACTCCCCAGGTCAGTAGGTGCCCAATATGCTACAGGAGATCAGTGGAGAAATAACTCCAGAAAGAATAAAGGGATGGAGCCAAAGCAAGAACAATACCCAGTTGTGGATGTGACTGGTGATAGAAGCAAGCTCTGATGCTGTGAAGAACAATATTGCATAGGAACCTGGAATGGCAGGTCCATGAATCAAGGCAAATTGGAAGTGGTCAAACAGGAGATGGCAAGAGTGAACGTTGACATTCTAGGAATCAGCGAACTAAAATGGACTGGAATGGGCGAATTTAACTCAGATGACCATTATATCTACTACTGTGGGCAGGAATCCCTTAGAAGAAATGGAGTAGCCATCATGGTCAATAAAAGAGTTCGAAATGCAGTACCTGGATGCAATCTCGAAAACGACAGAATGATCTCTGTACATTTCCAAGGCAAACCATTCAATATCACAGAGATCCAAGTCTATGCCCCAACCAGTAACACTGAAGAAGCTGAAGTTGAACGGTTTTATGAAGACCTAAAAGACCTTTTAGAACTAACATGCAAAAAAGATGTCCTTTTCATTATAGGGGACTGGAATGCAAAAGTAGGAAGTCAAGAAACACCTGGAGTAACAGGCAAATTCGGCCTTGGAGTATGGAATGAAGCAGGGCAAAGGCTAATAGAGTTTTGCCAAGAAAATGCACTGGTTATAGCAAACACCCTCTTCCAACAAAACAAGAGAAGATTCTACACATGAACATCACCAGATGGTCAATGCCAAAATCAGATTGATTATATTCTTTGCAGCCAAAGATGGAGAAGCTCTATACAGTCAACAAAAACAAGACTGGGAGCTGACTGTGGCTCAAATCATGAACTCTTTATTGCCAAATTCAGACTTAAATTGAAGAAAGTAGGGAAACCACTAGACCATTCAGGTATGACCTAAATCAAATCCCTTATGATTATACAGTGGAAGTGAGAAATAGATTTAAGGGACTAGATCTGATAGACAGAGTGCCTGATGAACTCTGGACTGAAGTTCATGACATTGTACAGGAGACAGGGATCAAGACCATCCACATAGAAAACAAATGCAAAAAAACCCAAAATGGCTGTCTGGAGAGGCCTTACAAATATATGTGAAAAGAGAAGCAAAAAGCAAAGGAGAAAAAGAAAGATATAAGCATCTGAATGCAGAGTTCCAAAGAATAGCAAGGAGAGATAAGAAAGCCTTCCTTAGCTATCAATGCAAAGAAATAGAGGAAAACAACAGAATGGGAAAGACTAGAGATCTCTTCAAGAAAATGAGAGTTACCAAGGGAACATTTCATGCAAAGATGGGCTCGATAAAGGACAGAAATGATATGGACCTAAGAGAAGCAGAAGATATTAAGAAAAGGTGGCAAGAATACACAGAAGAACTGTACAAAAAAGATCTTCACGACCCAGATAATCACGATGGTGTGACCACTCAACTAGGGCCAGACATCCCAGAATGTGAAGTCAAGTGGGCCTTAGAAAGCATCACTATAAACAAAGGTAGTGGAGGTGATAGAATTCCAGTTGAGCTATTTCAAATCATGAAAGATGATGCTGCCAAAGTGCTGCACTCAGTATTCCAGCAAATTTGGAAAACTCATCAGTGGCCACAAGACTGAAAAAGGTCAGTTTTCATTCCAATCCCAAAGAAAGAAAATACCAAAGAATGCTCAAACTACCGCACAATTGCACCCGTTTACACGCTAGTAAAGTAATGCTCAAAATTCTCCAAGCCAGGCTTCAACAATACATGAACTGTGACTTCCAGATGTTCAAGCTGGTTTTAGAAAAGTCAGAGGAACCAGAGATTAAGTTTCCAACATCCTCTGGATCATGGAAAAAGCAAGAGAGTTCCAGAAAAACATCTATTTCTGCTTTATTGACTATGCCAAAGCTTTTGACTGTGTGGATCACATAAACTGTGGAAAATTCTGAAAGAGATTGGAATACGAGACCACCTGACCTGCCTCTTGAGAAACCTGTATTCAGGTCAGGAAGCAACAGTTGGATCTGGACATGGAACAACATACTGATTCCAAACAGGAAAAGGAGTATGTCGAGGCTATATATTGTCACCCTGCTTATTGAACTTCTATGCAGAGTACATCATGAGAAATGCTGGGCTGAAAGAAGCATAAGCTGGAATCAAGATTGCCGAGAGAAATATCAATAACCTCAGACATGCAGATGACATCACTCTTATGGCAGAAAATGAAGAGGAACTAAAGAGCCTCTTGATGAAAGTGAAAGAGGAGAGTGAAAAGTTTTGCTTAAAGCTCAACATTCAGAAAACGAAGATCATAGCATCTGGTCCCATCACTTCATGGCAAATGGATGGGGAAACATTGGAAACAGTGTCAGACTTTATTTTTTGGGGCTCCAAAATCACCGCAGATGGTGATTGCAGCCATGAAATTAAAAGACATTTACTCCTTGGAAGGAAAGTTATGACCAACTTAGATAGCATATTGAAAAGCAGATACATTATTCTGCCAACAAAGGTCTGTCTAGTCAAGGCTATGGGTTTTCCAGTGGTCATGTAAGGATATGAGAGTTGGACTGTGAAGAAAGCTGAGCACTGAGGAATTGATGCTTTTGAACTGTGGTGTTGGAGAAG